>NC_136496.1:103070686-103175686 GCF_053919585.1 Euprymna scolopes | reverse complement strand
AATTTACATATTGTTTCCGCTAGGAAGATAACCTCAGAAGATGACGAAATCAAAATATCCGGCCAGCTTCGTAAGAATTCATAAATGGACTATTAAAACTCAGTCCATTTATGAATTCTGACGAAGTTGGCCGGATATTTCCTCATCTTCTGTAAATTCATTCTGGACTCACAGCAATAAATTTCATATATATATATATATATATATATATATATATATATATATATATATATATATATATATAAACACATATATGTATACATTATGCACCGCCAAAAATGGCAGCAAAATCAAGTTGTTTTTTCAAAACGAAATTACATTACATAAGTACACCGTTATAAAGTTTATTCTTCTCTTAATAATCGCTGAAGATTTCGTATTGATCGGATAATTACCTGATTTTTGGAAGATTTTTAAAAAGACGGCCTGTCAAAAAGTACTGAGCTGCCCCCCCAGTTTTGGCGGTGCCTAGTATACATATTTGTGTGTGTGGGTGCGTATGCGTGTTACGTAATTTTTTTAATGCATACCTCAAATCCTACCTATCAATATTCTGGCAAATTTATTAATATAGTTCACTTTAATAAAAATAAACGGTTTAATAGAGAATTTTCATGGTTTTATTCATTTATTGAAATATGAATTTGGGGAAATAGTGACGCTATATAAAAAACATCCACACAGAATTGATTGATGCTATTTTCCAAAAGGCATAATCAAATTTAACAGTCAATAGTTGGGAAATCAGTGTTTCTTGATTCTTTATTTAGTCAAGTACGTAATTAACCTAGTCTAGACGTGACCTTTCATTGTACAGAAGTTCATTAAATTTTTCTGACCATAGTATATTTAATTGCTACATTGTTATACATACATATATATATATATATATATACATATATGTGTGTGGGGGATATGGGTGGTGTATGAGTGTGTGTATACATATGTACACACATATATTATATATATGTATATATCTGTGCGATATATGAATCTTAAGTTTATGTATATATATATATATATATATATATATATACTAGCAAAAGTACCCGTCGTTGACTGGGTTCAAAAACAGCCTACAGAAAATGGACTCTGATTTGTGAAAGTATGATAGGTTATGAAAAGGAAGGGTTGTAAAGAGATAGCTTCGAATTTGGGGGTATCAAAACCAAAGCAAAATATGATGAAAGTAAAAATAAAATAGATAACCCCCATAATTTATTATACCATACCTGTTCTTACTGAAACACTTATCACAATATTCTGTGGATCTATATAAAAAATCCTTGTTAAACTTGTTGACATATTTCCATTCTATGGAGATCAGGTGCGAACGAACACCCTATAATTTTGTTATACCATATTTCTTCAAACTGAAACATAATTATAAAAGTATACTTACGCAGATAGATGTGAAAAGTCTTTATTAAAATGTGTGCCTATTTCCATTCTATTGAGGCCAGGCGCGAACGCAGACCCCACAATTTTATTATACCGTCCCTATTTTAAGTTAAAACATACTTATCAGAGTATTCTTATGTACATCTATATCAAAAACACTTGTAAACGTTTTTGTTTTTTTAATTTTTTATTTCCACACTTTTTGGACCAGGCGCCAACGTAGCCCGCACAATTTTAATGAACCACCGTTCTGCCAGATCAAACATACCTATTCCTGTGTCTCGATACATCTTCTATCATTATATGCAATCTGTTTTTTTTTAAAATAGTCAACCATATAGGAGCCTAATCGTGACCAGACACACAAGCTCACATTCAGCTTTATATTATATTATATATGTATATATATATATATATATATATATATATATATATATATATATATATATGTATGTATATATATAGAATAAATGACAAAAAATTATATTCCAAAATTCATGATGTTGACAATCTTATAGTGTATTCCTTTAAATCAGTTGATTTATACAATTCTTGACAGTATTTGTTTCGTAGCGCAAAATCAATCACTTAATTATTGAGCTTCTTATATTAGGATTGATATATATTAAGAAAAATATATTTCTACAGAAGTATATATATATATATATATATATATATATATATATGTATATATATATGCGTACACACACACACATATATATATATATATATATATATATATATATATATATATATACATGTGTGTATATTTCCAAGGTAATATCAGTGTGAAGCGGATAAAAGCGATGGATATGTGTACTTTATTTTTAGACTGCTTAATATACATTGTTTCGTGTTAAAGAACCTATTTTCTTGATAATAGTTTTTGCGTTGTAATATATTAAATAATACTATTCGCCCAAACAAAAGCTGTAATTAAAGCAGTTTCACACCTAAGATACAATATATCTATGAAAATAAATTTCCGATATTAACACCCTTCACGGTCAAAAAGGAGATACGTGTAAACCGTACGAAAAATCACGAGAAATGTTTACCGCAAAGTTTAGTAGTTGTCTTCTATGTTCAATTTCGATTTTCTGTTTACGTACTGTTTGTTAGTAAAGTTGGTGAAAATTAACTTTTTGAGAAATATAAGCTCCTGTCCTATTCGAGTATCAATTCTCACTTTTTATTCGTTGTTTATATTAAATCCCGGGAACTAAATATTCAGTTTTAATAACATTATAATATTATCCCTTAAATGATAGCATAAAAAGCAGTCTATTAGATAAGAGACTATATGCCGTTGGAAATACGTTTCCAACAGTAATAGCCTACTTTTAAGCTTATATATATATATATATATATATATATATATATATATATATATATATATATATATATATATATATATATATATATATATATATCATGATCCCTTGAGGGGTACGAAATTTATCTAGCGCAATCATGAAGGGAAGATTTAAATTCATAATTAAAAACGTTTAAAATTGTTAGAGAATGTCACAAGAGAGAGAGATAGAGAGAGAGGAGAGGGGGTGTAAATTGTATCGTAGACACGTTGACCGGAAGTCAAGATCAGCTGATCGGATTGCGTGTGAGTCACGTGATCAGGTTAGCTTAATCGTAGAGATTGGGTTTAGACTAAGAAGAGGACGGACGGCTTCACCGTTGTCTCCTCCCCTTCACTGGGGGGACGCTGACGTGTGTAGAACAGAACCATACAAGTCAGATTCACTTTCCATCTATTCTGCGAGACATCTGGAAAGTGAAAAAACAATAAAATCAATTCATCGTGTTGGAGTAAAGGAATATTCGTCTAAAACAAGTAGCAGTCTCACCTCCAAGACGAGATGATTCCAGATGGACCAACATCCAAAACGCATACGGTATGTTGAAAAATACATGTACCACACACACACATACACAACGGCATATGAATATCATTTAATAGACTGGACCACTAGACAATCACATGAGGTTAATTCTGACTAGACGATCACACACGACGTTAAGGCTGACTAGACGATCACACACGATCCCTTTATGATACAACATCTCTTCTAATCCTTTATTAGAGATAACAACACAACAAAATATAGCCAATGTTTAAAATAAATTTAACGGGGTGAAGAGAAGAAAAAATGGGGAGTCAGCTGACCGGTTTCGCCCTCGCTTTATCAAAGCTGTATCGAGAGATGTATTTTGCAGAAAAAACACGAATGGGAATCAAAAATATTTACAAATCAAATCACGTTGCGTTACGTTATGAATGGGGAGAAAAAAATTGGGGGAAAGCGATTGAAATACAGCAACGTTATATTATTCGGAAATCCTAAAGACTAATCACGCTCAAACCCAAGAGGCATGTCTTTCTGCTTACAGAGAGAAGGCCTTCTCAACCGAACGTGAACAGTTTCCAAGATCTTTAAATGAAATAATGAGTGAGCACAACTCAGGATTGAAAAAGAATTCGTGCTAACGTTCGCTGCATGTTGCATACTGGGTGTTATTTTTAGAAAGGATGACGTATCTATTCGTTCTTCGTGTTAGAGGTTCATGTTGTGTGCAGATATACCGCGTATATATCAAGAGAGAGAGAGACACTTCTGTATATACAAAGGGAGACAGAATACATGTTAATACAGGAGAGCCGACGGCATGTAATACAAAATGAGAGGAGATTTGATATATTGATAGATAGACTGAAAGATAGTGCGTTTGACATTTTTTCTCCCCTTCGCATCCAAGGTTCCATGTCAGCTCTGTCTCTGACTCTCTCTTCTCCTCTGACTGACTGACTGACTGACTGACTGACTGACTTACTTACTTACTCTTTGCCAAGCTCCCTATATTGAAAACTCATAACATCATTGTATGACCAGCACGTCACCACCAAATTTACGCAGGACTGGGGGATTAGAATGCGTTACCGATGTGCATATTTTCCATAAGGTAACGGTATAGTCGAGTGGTGTCACCGCACCATTAAAAGAATTTCGGCCAGGACACAGTGTTCTATTCCAGAAGCTGTGTACTGGTATAATGTGACACCAAAGGACGATGCCACACCAGAAAATGGGATTTACTACTATGAACAGCGTATAAAAGGAATTGATGTCACACCATCAGCTGTTAGCGTTGTCAATACACCATATCAAGTGGGAGACCGTATTTGGGTAAAACCCCCAAATGCTGGGTGCACTGTAAAATTTTTCAGAGGAAAAATAGACAAAATCATAAGTCCTCAGACCATGTTGATTAATGGTGTACCACGTCATGTACAAGATATCCACCCCTGTTATACCTCTTCTGATTCTGAGGATAATGAGGAAGATCACATACAGTTCAGAGATGATCCTGATCGCCTACTGCCCCTACAGGTGAGCATAGAAACACTACTTACAGAAACAGATGAGGGAATGATGGAACATACTAGTGGCAATAGTGATGAGAACGATAAACTTGAGGAAGTAATACCACCAGTTCCTCATCAAAGTACCCGAGAAAGACGGATACTGCCCCCTTGCCCTGATTGTGAAACACCGCATAGGGAACCACAAGAGGGGATAATGGAACAGACTGGTGGCAATAACGGTGGTAATGAAGAAGATGGCAATGAGGAAATGCTTCCCCCGATTCTTCGAAGAAGTACCCGACAAAGACGACTGCCCCCTGCCATGTGTGTGATCATTAGATCAGGGGGGAGTGTAGGGAAACGTGCGACTTACCTAACTAGTACGTGTGCATAATTCAATGGGTCGGTGGTGGAATGAAATGAATGAAGAAGAAAGAAACAAAAATGGCTGCCTTATCTCTTTATATGCCTGACAATGTGACCACCCGATATGCAAATGAGATGCTCCTGGTTGGAGATAAAAGAGGGTTGATTTTTTAGAGGGACGTTCATTTTGAAGTTGGATTCCGAAGAAATAAGTTGAATTAGCAGAAGTTCCTTTGGAGTTGAGAGAAGGTGCGTTACGTATACAAGTTTGGAAGTTTGGACAACAGTGTCAACCTTACCCAGGAAATTATTCGTGTGACGGGCGGAAGAAATAACACTCAGGTTATTGAATTATAGCATATCAGACACGCCTCACGTTTCCACAAAGCCGACTCTCTAACCTAATTTTTGATTAACCCATTTTACAAAGATTTTTCATTGTCCGTTTTTAAATTCCTTAATTTAATTTCATTTCTTTAACTGAAACATAATTCATCATTACATTCCTTTTTCAATAAACAGATATCTAACTATTTTATGTGAACTAAACGATGGTAATTCTACATTCCATTTTCAATAATATTCTGTATTATTTATTTTATCTTATGGTCGGAATTCTCAATTCCAAATCTAGCTTCGCAAGTTCAAATCCTCGGCTATCCTATCTCATTTTTACTCACTTACAAGAAAAGGCGACTTGATCTTTTAACATGCACAAGCCGGATTTTTATAAGGTGATCAGTAATTGAAGACCCGTATGTATTGGTAATTACGTCAGTTGTTTGGTATGTCCTATTTCTGATTTTTGTAGGTACGTGTTGTTGGACTCTTCCACCGAATCTTAATGTTGTTTGACCCACATAGTTGGCACTGCAAATACATTCCACATTGTAAATTACATTATTATTGTGATGGTGGGAGTAGAAAGTAGCTACACATTTATTTACTTTAACCGCAACCCGAATTACCATGTCTTTTACTTATAGAGGCACAATTATTTTAAGCCACTGCTACATTCTAGATTAAATAAATCTAATTTACTTATTCTGGTTGCTTTTTCACATTAGCAGACTGCGTTTTCACGAAAACCTCGGCGTCAGCCATATTGATTAGACAACATATGAATTCTTGCAAAGAAATATGTCTACGTTTTTCGTTGATAAGCTAATAAGTTTCTTGATTTCACATAGATAAACATAACGTAAACATTTACCTTTCTTCTTTCAAATCAGCGCTGTTTTTATTATATAATTTAATATAACACTGAAGATATCAGTGAATATAATTTAAAACTAAACGATACATATTTGCGTGTCAGGTTGGATTTCAAACTCCTTCTTCAGTGAACTTTTAGTGCATATTTCTCCATTAAATATGTTAACATCTTTTTAGTCTCTGGTGTATTGAAATTATAATATTTACCATTTCTGAAGTGTGCTTTTTTCCTTTCAGAATTCTTAAATTATTGCTTATTTTCATTTAATTTTCAATGCACGCCATTTTTCGCCTTTAACTCTGATATCGATTTTAATTTAAACTCATCAGTGTGTTAACTCTTTGCTGATTATTTAGGATTTTTTAATTTCTTTTTTGTAGTCGGTGACTGAAGTAAAAATATTATTACATGCAATAAACATATTTGTATATTTATATTCATGTTCCTTTTTTTCGAATTTTGATCGATGTTGATTTTAACCTTTCTTAAAAACACCATTTTAATAATTACTGCAGTCAAATGGGATTTCTCCTTCCGTGACATAGCACGATGCAGATTCCATGCACTATAGCAATTAGGTCATTATTTAGCTGTGTCCAACAATATGTTTACTAGCATTACACGTGCCCGGGCATTTCAGCTGTGTTCAAAAATCCTTATTGATCGGTTCATTATTCATAATCCAAGGGTGAATCTTTTTCATAAAAATATATAAAAATACACATACCTAACAAGATATTAGTAGGGTTTAGAAAAGCATGATAAAGAGAGACAGACTTTCGATACAATGCAAGCTATGTCCGAACAATAATAAGGTTTATTTATTTATTCATTTATTTATTACATAGACATCGCGACTTATCAAAGCCAATAGGACACTCGAGGATAACGTTTAAAGAGTGCACACGTTATTTTTATCCAACTAAAGTTACACGTGATTTTTTTAACTGTTAATATATCACGAATATACTGAACACTCCCCTAGTCATGTTTCTACGTATACACCAACACCTTCTATTGCAAAAAAGACTGGAGGAATGAGCCAATCAATTGCGTGCCACGTATGTTTGGGATGGATTTTTGGAAAGCTCTGTAGAATAGCTGAAATGATAATCGTTCCACTATCATCAGAAAATGATAATGATTGCCCAACATAAACGTGTGATGATCACTGTTTTTAAGGAGATTAGTGGTGTCAGCAAAAACAACAAAAAATGCGATAACCTTGTATTTAATCTATAATGGGTAGTTTTCTTTTATATCATCGGTCAGCACGTGGTAGAAGTAATCTGTATTCTTAGTATCACCCGTACTGAGCCTTGAATCTCCAACCTCCATATGACGTTCATATGTAAATACACCTATAGATTTGATGTACATTATCTACACTTTCTTTATACACACACGCACGCGCACTAGCTGCATAGAGGACAGTTCCACTATAAGCAGAAGATTATAATGACTTTCCAAGACAAATGCTTGATGACTAATTCTTATAAAAAGATGTGTGGTCTCAGCAATGACAACAAGTGTAGGCTCTGCCATAAATAAGTAGAAAATGTGAGATAGCTGTCATTCAACTGTAAGGTTTTACTGAGAGACGTCTACTAGACAATGTGACGCAATGTAGAGTTTAAATATGTCCACTGGAGTATCTTCAAAAACCATATCATATCATATATACATAGCATACATAGCAGCAATTCCTAGGAACATTTAACAGAAAAAAAAACTGTTGGAAATTAGTCATACACCTTTATTGTGACTATGCGATTCCTACAGATACATATCTAGAAAACGTAGCTAGTAAACTTGACATAGTGACCCAGGACAAGAGGAAAGAAGCAATCTTAGTCAAAGATAGTGTCCCCCAATGATGCTGAATAGCACAAAGCTGAGAGGGGGAAATAACGAACCATCGAGGTATTATGTACGACATGATAAAGAGATGGAATGTAAGAAAGATTTTTATCAGTCCAGTAATGATAGGAGGGATCGAACTCATAAAATAAATAAATTAAATTACTTAGCAGATATACGCGGTGAACCAAGTGCAAAAAAGTTAGAAACAGCTGCACTTAATAAAACGAGTAGAATCTTAAATAAAGATATTTCAGTTGGAATGTATGAAGAAGCAGGTGAATACCTGGCATCACGTAGGATGCCACATCCCCAGCTTGGACAAAATAAATTGAAAAAACAAGTTGACATATAAATATGTATGTGTGTGTATGTCTGTGTGTGTGTTCTCTTCAGCCACACATACGCAAACACAAACAGCTATATATAAGCACTAAAATATAAACATATGCACGTGGGCCATGTATGTGTGTGCTTTTATATCTACGCTTATGAATGTGAAAAAGCAGACATTGTTTTATTCTGTGTTCACAAAAATGTTGACATTCAAATTTTATGTGCCATTTGGAATCTATTAAAGTTGAATGCATCAAAGGTATGAAAATACAGTTTCATTTTAATGTCGTATTTTTTTTTTTAAATAAAAAAGCATTGACAATAAAACTTTGATCGATTATGATAAATAAATTAGCGTGTGAAAAAAAAAGGAATGGCAAAGATTTTTCGACACAGGAAAGGAAATGTCAAAATCTACCTGAAAAATATAGCTGGCAAATATAGCTGGCAAATATAGCTTGCAAATGTAGCAAACAAATATAGCTGGCGAATATAGCTTGCAAATATAGCTGGCGAATATAGCTGGCGAATATAGCTGGCAAATATCGCTGGCAAATATAGCTGGCAAATATAACTTGAAAATATAGCTGGCAAACATAGCTGCCAAATATAGCTGCCAAATATAGCTGCCAAATATAGCTGGCGAATATAGCTAGCAAATATAGCTGGCGAATACAGCTGACAAATATAGCTGGCAAATATAGCTGGCAAATATAGCTGGCGAATATAGCTGGATAATATAGCTGGCGAATAGAGCTGGCGAATATAGCTGCCAAATATAGCTGGAAAATATAGCTGCGAATATAGCTAGCGAATATAGCTGGCAAATATAGCTGGCAAATATAGCTGACAAATATAGCTGGCGAATATAGCTTGCAAATATCGCTTGCAAATATAGCTGGCAAATATAGCTGGCGAATATAGCTGGCAAATATAGCTGGCGAATATAACATGCAAATATCGCTGGCAAATCTAGCTGGCAAATATAGCTGGCAAATATAGCTGGCAAACATAGCTGGCAAATATAGACGGCGAATATAGCTGGCGAATATAGCTGCCAAATATAGCTGGCAAATATAGCTGGCGAATATTGCTGGCGAATATAGCTGGCGAATATGGCTGGCGAATATAGCTTGCAAATATAGCTGGCAAATATAGCTGGTAAGTATGGCTTGCAAATATATTTGGCGAATATAGCTGGAAAATATAGCTGGCGAATATAGCTGGCAAATATAGCTGGCAAATATGGCTGGCAAATATGGCTTGCAAATATAGCTGCCGAATATAGCTGGCAAATATAGCTGGCGAATATAGCTAGCAAATATAGCTGGCAAACATAGCTGGAAAATATAGCTGGCGAATATAAATGGCAAATATAAATGGCAAATATAGCTGAAAAATATAGATGGCAAATATAGCTGGCGAATATAGCTGGAAAATATAGCTAGCAAATATAGCTGGCGAATATAGCGGGCAAATATAGATTGCAAATATAGCTGGCGAATATAGCTGGCGAATATAGCTGGCGAATATAGCTGGCAAATATAGCTGGCAAATAAAACTAGCAAATATAGCTGGCGAATATAGCTGGCAAATATATATTGCAAATATAGCTAGCAAATATAGCTGGCGAATATAGCTGGCAAATATAGCTAGTAAATATAGCTGGCAAATATAGCTGGCAAATATCGCAGGCAAATATAGCTGGCGAACATAGCTTGCGAATATAGCTGACAAATGTAGCTGGCAAATATCGCTGGCGAATCAAGTGCGAGAGCTATACAAACAATGTCACTAAATAGGACGGTTAGAATCTTAAAACGTTCTCTTGTTAAGAATGTATTAGATAATAGATGAATGCCTAGTGTCTACAACGATTTCTTATGTATATCTAGAACAAACTGATAAAAAGATTATTAAAATTATGACAACTTGCTGGATTCTAAAATTTGTCTTCTTTGTGGTTATTCTGTGATCGAGAAAATAAAAAAAGTCACACCAGGTTGACAAAAAAATTCAGATGAACATGTTTCTCCTCAAACAAAAATTTATTGATGGAAATAAGCAACGTTTGAATCAACATATTTTGGTAACGCAAAACAAGTGTATTCATACCAGTAACATGAAATCTTGCTTTCTGGTGGCGATGAAGTCGCCGAAGGCGCTTTTGATATCGCTTAGGTTTTTGAAGCACTTCTTACGCAGAAAATTTTCGAGATGCTTGAGAAAGTGGTAGTCGGTAGTTGAGGAATGTACACGATTACGGGCGAATGCATGGTATTCACTGAGATTCCTTATATTTTACTAGAACAAAACAATTAGGAAATTAATTAAAATTATGACAAGCATTTAAAGTTAGTTTTCTTGTTACCATCCTGTGCTTCAGGAAATGAAAGTCATTTAAATGTAAATTATGTGAAATAACGTGTTATTTTTATATAGTTTTATCATTTTTATTCTATGTTAAGCATTTATCTACGATATAGAAAATGCTTGTCAATAGAACTGTGGGCAATAATAAAAGTGAAAAATTAGAAAATAAAAAAAAGTGAGAGCCAATTAATTAGAGGTTCTTTTGCAAAATAATATGCAAATTCGTTAGCCTTTCAATTTTAATATAATAGACCTAACTGAGAAAATAAGAAAGCTTCTTTTCTCTCATGATTATAAATTATCTGGATTATAATGTTTTGGCCGATGTAACCTCTGACATACTTATACATTAATTCTCAAAAACTAATATCTGAACAGTCCTAAAAAGAACAAAAAAATCAAAGCGAATTACTTATTTCTCATTAAATATTGAAACGTAAGAACGTTCTCAGTAAATGCATGTTTTGGAAAAGTAATAAGGTGAATACTCTAAGAATGTATTTTAATACGATATCGTTATTTTCATGTTAAATACTTGGCTGACATATATGATTCCTGATCGTAAAAAAAATTCACAGCAAAACTTGTCTAACTACAAAAAAATGTCAATATTTCTTCTTTAACTTTCTTTGGACTTAAAACTAAACAAATCTTCCATAAACAAAATATATTTCATAGAACTGTTCTTCGATTAAGCAAAATACTGGGGCACTAATTCCCAGCTGGTAACAACGTTATCGATTTCAACCCAATGTTGACAATGATTTTGTTGAGCCGTCCTCTTAGATAATTTGGTTCTGATAAACTTCCACCATCATTAATCTAACCCTAACCCTAACCCATTTCTGACAAACTTCCATTACCAATCATCTCGATGTTTCTTACCGCCTGACACTTATTAATCTTTATCGCTGAATGACTTTTGGGCCTTTCTAATTCTTCAGTCGTAGTAAAGATAATACTAAGATTATAGTCAAATACTCCAGACATCTTAACACGATCTGCTTATCCATATATCTCTCGTATTATACACAACATCCAGCAAAAATCAAGCAAGTTACTTTTTAGACGTATGTAAATGTTTTAATTCGTTATCACTACACTATAGATGTTCCCGACCATATTTACGATTAACTATACAGTCTAGTTGTTTTACTGTACAAGACATTTCTTAGAAAGACGCTGCTAGAAGTTCAATACATTTTCCAATAATCAATATTCGTTTGCAGATGATGACACGTTTTCACACAGCATTTTATGCTGTTAACTTTGAATTTATTCCAATAAAATCGATTTCTTGATTTTTTTATGGGAATCAACGACAGTTCAATAATTATCCAATCTATCCGTGCGCTCATTTGTCGTCTGCACGTGACATGTTGGACATTAATGCTTGCTTTTCTAGACATGGGACCGAAAAGAAAACACGTAATTGATATGGCAGGATTAAAACGAATATCAATAATGAGCCATTTTCGAAGGCAAAATAAAAATAAAGACCAATGCCAGTATTAACAATCCGGTCAAATTACGATAAAGAGAGAGAAGATATAACTGACGTCTGCTAAAGCAGAGATTCTATTAGCGATCGAGTTCGTTTGTTTATGCGCTGCTTAGAACCATCACACTTTGACCAAATTACCTTCTATTGTCGATATTATTTAAGCATATATGAATCAAAAATAAATGTCACAGAAAATGTCAAATTCATTTCTCTGTTGATCATAAATATGCGATTTTCTAAATTTCATGCACCATTAATCCCCTAAGTCTCAATCTGATTGGATAAACAGATTTTGAGTTATCCACATTTTATTGGAATCGTATGCTCTTTAAAATTCACTATGATATTGTTATACATCCTGTGAGATAAATGACCGTTTTTTTTTGTGATTTCAGGTTCAAATGAACAGCTACTGTAGGAATTGGAATGCACTCTAGTAAAACCTAATTGTCACAGCTGATGAATTGCAAAAATGCTAACTGGACGTGATAATACGGGAGAAGAACGATATACAATAAAGCTGTTTTAAACTTGGTAAAAAAAGCCAAAAAAAAACAAATGTAATGCTTCCAACTGATTGTGGGCCATCTTGCATGAAACGAGCATCTGTTTTTGAGAAACATAAAGGATTCCTGGAAAGTAGGGGATCTGTGAGCGATGATAAGCGATGAGAGAGGAGTAAAGATGTTAGAGTCTATTGTCCAAATAAATAGTTTCAATTATAAGAAAAATAGTGTGTCTATAGAGACAATAAGTACACAGTTTGATGTCACTGTGGAAACCGTAAACCCATATATATATATATATATATATATATATATATATATTTAAATATATATATATATATAGTAATCCACATACAGTACTGTTTCGCAGCTCATTAGTGCGGCTAGACAAGCAACTACCTCAACCAGTATATGTATATGTATATATATATATATATATATATATATAGTGGTTTTCGTTTTGATTTTTTTAAACGATAGTAATGTTTATGTCTCCGCCTCGGAGATCCGGTGTTTTTCTTAGAAAGTCCCCCATTTTTTTATTTGGACGTATTATTTATTTATTTAAAAAAACGTAATCTCCGGATACGCGTGTTTCGGAGCCCTACTCCTCTTCAGCGTAGCTTCACTGTTGATAGGATTCGAACCTTGGACCTTATGTATTTCAGTCCAGCGCCCTAATCCACTGCGCTATGTTGCCATAGACAATTTACTGCTTCGTTTTTATCGTTCATCTGTTTAAGTGGTTTTTGTTTTGGTTTTTTAAACGATAGTAATGTTTATGTCTCCGCCTCGGAGACCGGTGTTTTTCTTAGAAAGTCGCCCATTTGGACGTATTATTTATTTATTTATTTATTATTTTAAAAAAACAGATGAACGATAAAAACGAAGCAGTAAAATGTCTATGGCAACATAGCGCAGTGGATTAGGGCGCTGGACTGAAATACATGAGGTCCAAGGTTCGAATCCTACTAACAGTCAAACTAAGCTGAAGAGGAGTAGGGCTCCGAAACACACGTGTCCGTAGATTACTGTTTTTAAAAGTAATAAATAATACGTAAATATATATATATATATATATATATATATATATATATATATATTCTAAAGAAGTTGTGAATAAAAAATGCAAAAATAAAGAATGCAGTTTAAATTCTCGGAAGGAAAAAATATATTAACTTTAACTCATCGCAGACTTAGCACCTACATAATTCGACTTCTGAAATGTTTATAATCACAAAAGAGAATTCATTTACATAAGGATGAAGAAAAAAGGGCTTTACTAAAATTTTTAAATAGAAACAGACTAAACATTTGCATAAGCTGATTTCGCAAAAGTCTTTCATTTTTTTCCATCATATTTTCCCTTTTGGCAATGGTTTCAACCATTTGTTTGATTAAAAATTCGATAATATGCGTACACGCTTACTTTCTTAAGTGGTCTTATGATTTTGACCAGGACTATATATATATATTCAAATGCATATGATTTTCAGAATGTGAGAGATTATATAATATATATACACACATATATGTGTGTGTGTGTGTGTGTGTGTGGGTGTGTCAAGTGCAAGCTATTTTGGAAAGAGAATTTTTTAGTTTTATATATTTACTAGACTACCCGTGACCCGTTGGGTCATTATGTTATATAAGCTATGGAATTAATGTATGACATAAAGAAAATAGTTTTTTTGACATAACAGAAACATTTCTATGAAAGTATATTAAAATGAAAAAGAATATAGATAGATTTCTATGAGTCGTTCTGTTTACAATTGTTTATTTTGGAAAAAAAAACTTACATCCATTGAATTATAAGCGGTAAGCCATACTTATAGGTAAATATACACTGAACATATGCCATAATATTTAAAGTTAAATTCAAATTTTGATATATCGTTTAATTTAAACGCGAAAAAAAAACAATTGGGACGCTGAAAACGTACACAGTAAAACAATACGGTGTAAAATGCTCTTATGGTTACAACATTTATTTGTAAGAAAATTGAGTTAAAATAGCTTAAACCTAATACGGAAATGAACAATGTAAAAAAAAATGCAGAAAATATTAACAATTGTTTTTTTTGGATAATTTAAACGCGAAAAAAAAAAAACAATCGGGACGCTGAAAACGTTCACAGTAAAACAATACGCTGTCAATGGGTGAAGGTTATTTTTTTTGTAAGAAAATTGCAACAGTATAGTTGTAATAGAGAATAGTTGCAAAACATCCCCGCCCTTCCCATGTTAAATAATAATTTCTAAATAATAACGTTAATATTTCAGTGCGCTGGTCAAATTCTGCAAAAGTAGCGATTTGTGTTTATTTGTTTACGCTGTTATGGGTTTATGTTTATGTACGCATACCCAACCGGAAGTCGTAAACCGGATGTTGGGTTACAACACACGTTACAAGGTCATCTGAGTTTTATAATTATATAGATTGATTTATTTTATTAATGTTTTTGAAAGCAGTCTGACAGGTGTGAAATTACAGCAAAAGTGTTGTGTACTTTATTATTTATTCATTGTTGCATTATATACACATGCACACAAATATCATATTTAAGTTTATTTTATGGCCCTGCATAGTCGGGCAAAGCCAGACGTTCCCAAACCCCGCTTTGCCCGGTCGTAAAATAAACTTAAATATATTTGTGTGTATGGCTTATAATGCAACAATATATAAATAATAAACTACACAACATGTTTGCTCTTATTTTACCCCTGTCTGACTACTTGCAAAAAGATTAATAAAATAAATCAACAAATATATAAGACCAAACGAACAAATCTTCTTTTCAAAATAGTTTGCACTTAATAATTATCAAGACATCGAAAGTGTGCTAGTAATAGCGGAAAAAAGAGCATTGGTAACCGCAGTATACTATCTACCAACCGAAACCAATATTTTTTTAAAAATCAAAAAAATTCTGTCGTATGCAATCACGTTTATATTAATAATACTTTGCCGCCTAAACACACGCACGCACACACATGCATATAGGGTAGTACGATAAAAGTGTTTCACTTAAGAAAACAACACTACAGCTTTATTTTAAAACTTTTATTTAAAAAATTAATTAAGATGACTTGATTATGTCGTAGTGCTTACATCTATCCAATGTACGCGCCTTTCACCTCCATCACCGGATCCGTAATTGGGAACATGCATTCTTTCTGAATCCAAACATGTGTCTCTTTGGACTTGTGGGCCAGCGCAGAGTCTTGCCTCCACCCCCAGAATTTTCCAGCGGTCACCTTATTCCATTAGAGGGTCATCACACTCTTCAGCACATCCAGGTACACGTTGCTGTTGACTTCAGGCCGACTTCAAGGATGTGAGGCCACATGATATGTCCCTCACTTGGAACCACACCAAAAACCATAACTGAGGCCGGAAACTTTGTTTTCATCACCCTGGGCACGTCCCTATTATTAGCGACAATGCAGCCTTGCATTTAGAGATGGCAATTGTCCCGTTGTCATAACTTTGATCGGTAGAGAGGATGAGTTGTACAGCGGCGCATCTCCGATTTAGTTTGTTTAACATTGTGTCACTTTTAGACATTATAAAATAATCTAATCGCTCTTGAGACTTGTTCACAACTTGCTAACTAGTTAATGGTCTTTAACAAAAAAATGTAAACTGCTTTTCATCAAACGAGACCTTTTCTATGGCTACAATCTTATCATTCCACTATATATATATATATATATATATATATATATATATATATATATATATATATATATATATATACAAGAGAATAAAATATAGTAGGTTGCCGGCCTTACCTTACCCGGTCGTAAAATACGCATGCATATTATACTTTAATTTACACAAAATTCTTATTTATTATAAAGAGAAATACTTAGGTAAAAAACGTAACGTTAAATTCCTTGAAAAAACGAAGTAGATATATAGGAAAAAATGACACATGTACATGCGAGTATTTTCTTTTTACAGTTCACTTCTTATAAGTAAAGAAAAATACAGCAGATGGGATTGAAACCAAAACACAAAGACAATAAGTCAAGTATGGTAATCATTAGGACAGATTGACATAATCTTTCCAAATTTTTTCCAACCTACTTATTCTTAAAAGAAGAGATGTGCCACGTGAAAGATTCCTGCCTGTGCATTCGTGAAACAGTTAGCAAACAGATAAAAAATCCAATGTCCCTCACTGACATATATATAACATTTCCAGTTTTTAGATCAAAAATTCGTTCAGTATATAGACCGAGAAATGTTTTCCCACATAAACATTTTTAGTTTTATAGATATATAGATATGGGTAAATTGTACCACTTTTCAAAGAACAGACACTGGCATTGTTGCTCATTTTAAAATTGTTAGGCTTTTATTTATAATAACTTAGGTACAGTTATTTCAGCTGAATGTCAGCATACAAGTATATTATAATTCATTTATTATAACTTTTCACAACTGAGCAATTTCATCAGTGCATAGAAACAACAATTTGAGGAATTTCACATCCTATGAATAAGACCTTCTTATTTATATATTAATAATACTTTGTTATAATTAGTTATTTTGTAGTGCTTAAAATACCACTAATTAATGATAACTGCACCTTGTCGAGAGAATATTTTTGATCGATGTTGTGAACGTAATCATAGTAAACGGGCTAGCATATATGCCCGTTGTAATTAATAATGTTATCTAATAATATTGTTAATTAGTTATTATCGATCTATATATCTATTTATCTATCATTCAATGATATTCTCAAACTAGTTTGTATTGGAAGTTATTTATTGTTTATAGAATACAGTATAGCAATGGGTTTTAGCTGAGGATGTTTACATAAATTAGCTGGGTTAGAAAACAAAATTATCTTGGGTAGGCATACGTTAAAAGGTCGAACGTCGAGATACGTGTGCTTTTCGAATGATGACGTAACGGAACTAAGGTCAAGAGGTCGGGAAGTTTAGTCAGTAGAGGAGTTGGACTTTAGGCACTGACGTGAACATACGTACTTCAAGCCAGGAAGCGAGGCTGTAAAGAATACGTATGTAGACACGTAATGCAGGTTCTTTGTGAAGGCCATTTGAGACAACTGAAATGAATTAATATTTTAAAAATATAAAGTGCTGTTCTGTGGTTGTACAAAAGAAGGAAGAACAGAGGTCTCAACTGGTTATGGTGTTTATCATTTTATGTTTCATCACAGAGCTCAGCAGTGAAGATAGAAAAATTCTTGAAGAAAAATAGTATGAAACATATTATTCTTCTTATAAAAAATGATACCTTAGGTTAATATGAACTGTAATATATACCCGCGTGATAACTCTCTGATACACGATGATTCAATTTATACGTCGATATCATGTCCTTTGGCCAAACAACAATACATAAAATTTATACGTTTATAACAGGTGTTATAAGAATCATATCTCCCTCCCCACAATATAACAATAATAGTTATTTTTTAATAAAAAATAATATTAAAGATTAAAAAAATTAATAACTAATAATAAGTTTAGCAGGAATATATCTAACATAAAAACTCGAATCGGTTAAACTATGTAAACATATATAAGCGATTTCTGGAAGTAAACATGCGCGAAGTTTAAATGAGTGAGGGCATATTATGCCGTCTACTCTACATTTAATTCGATATATAGCAGGGTGTATGCGAAATACACGATTAAGAGGTAATCTAATTTGCATATTACATTAAGAGATAACGATTTTACTAAATAGCGGTATGTTAGTTATTGTTTATGGCGAGAAAATTGTTTTATGTGTTCTATTTAAGATTGCTATTTAAAGTTATTTTTTATTGATAATATATTTAATTTAATGTATTTGGAATTATTATTACCAGCATTGAGACACCGGAAGACTAAAGCGTCAGTTTGTGTGTTTATGATACCGATATCGATTTTTGTAGAAACCGGAAGTCTCAAACGTCAGTTTTGTGTCTGTGTGTGTGTTCGTATATCCGCTAAAAGCTTTCGTCAGCCGCATCCGACTGGGACTGGGTCCAATCAGGTCCCAATTAAAAGAGCGATCCTTCGGGCGCATGATATATTAGAAATAAAATAAAAACTGATAATTTCCACTATATCATTATTTGCAAGGCGGTCAATTTTCGGGGCACCATTTTTTACAAGTCACGTAAGCTGTTATGTTCACAAGCATTAGCTTTTCTAGGTCATAGCATCATAAGTTGTCATACGGTTGGCAAAAGCGTTTGCCATTTAACTTTTTCTCTTCTCTCCCGCTTTCGTGTTTCAGGTTCGAGCCTGCCTATGTGGCTATTTTTTTTTTTAGATCACACGATGCTATTTTTATTAAAACAAAAGTTGTTTGGATTCATTTTTTGGGTGAGATCAAACATTCCACATACTTCTTTTGTTCTCAATATTCTTAGTATAACACCTCTGTCAAAACCGAATTTCATGGGCACATAGGTAACACCATGTATCCATTCTAGTATATATATATATATATATATATATATATACATATTTATATACATATATATATATATATATATATATATATATATATATATATATGCTCTAGTAATATACCCATTCTAGTAATATATATATAGGGAGAGAGACAGAGACAGAGAGAGATTCCAAGTAAACACGAAAGTAAAATAGTAAGTAAAATACGAAAATCAATTATTAATGTTCGCAATCGCTATTAAGTCATAATTATCATATATATATATATATATATATATATATATATATATATATATACATATATATATATATAAAATTACGTCAATAATTTAATTCTTCATATAAAAAGTAATAGTGTTATGTCAGATAACCTAAAAAATACAACTTTCCATTTTTTAATTATTATTTGGAAGATATCTGTATGAATTAAATTCAGACTGAAATGTTAATGTAAGCTAGTTATCTCACTTGCCTTTTTGCTTTTTCGCTTCCCCTCACCAATTAAAATCTTTTCGTTAGCGGACGAGATTAAGTTCGTGTTTACCCACTCGCTTTTACGTGACAGGCTGGATAAAGATATATTTAGTTAGATAAAAATAAATACACATTGGTCTTTATTATAGATCTAATGATTTTATTGAAACCCGGTAGTAGTAACGAACTTGGTAGACAACATTTTGACAATAAGGTTTCGTGACTTTACAAATGCTAAACCCTTGACGTTAATCGAAGCCAAAAAAAGGTCAAATTACCAATTAATTCTGTACGTGATATTACTGGTAACTTTTGACTCAAGTCAGCCGTCTCTAACATAAAATAGCAAAAATACTGTAAAATTCAGGCTTAAATAGCAATAACAAAATAAAAAGACAATATTTCTGACAATAACAAAAGATTCTGTCAAATTCAATAAGTAAACCTCAAACTGAATTTAATTTTAGAATGAGCAATAAGCAGCCATTTGTTTTTTTGTGTTTTTTTTAAATTTTTTATGGGTTTAATTTTGCCACAATTTCTTAAATGTTCTTCATATAATAAGTAAAATTCGAATTTATTAAAATTGTTAGAGAAAATTAAGGACTTTGAATTTCCTATATTTTGACCGCAGTAAAGTTTAAACTGTTCTACACTAAAACTATAAAAGGGAGAGACTATCATTTGTAGAAAAATCTCACGCTCTATTTGGCATATATAACATATATATGATATTGTAGGAAAAATTGGAGAAAACCAAGAAAATGGTTTATCGTTTAAGCGTCAACGTGTGTGTGTGTGCATCATATGTAATTAAGCTGTTGAAGCGAGTAGGAAAGAATCAATATAGCGGCCTCCACAACTTTCAAAACTAGTGATCTCGCAATGTGACGCAAAATCTCGTTGCTCGTGTGCAAAATATCGCTACCCGACTTCATAAAATCGGGTCGCTCGGAGAACGCGGGCAGACTGTTGAAAGAGTAAGCTGGAAGACTTTTGTAGGAGAAGGCTTGAAGACTCTTGTTGCGTATTACTGTGTCACTTTATAATCTTTCCTTTTTTTCTTCTTTTTTGTGTCACAGTAACATATTGTTCCTGATAGACTTATGCATTCTATTGTTCAAAGGAAGCGTGGCCTATGGTTAGTTTCAGGTAAAATATTAATATGTGCATCAATATCGGCTTGCGTCTGTAAAATATTAAACGAAAAATTATAAACTATCATACAAATCAGTTAACCAGGAAAATTAAATTTTAAATTAAATACTAAGTAATATGGCATGGTTGCATCAAACGATATAATGCCGCATTAGTTGACTCATTGTATAGTGATGTCTCTCCAGGTAGATTTTTTTTTACAGGTAAAAATTGATTGTTCCGTTTCTTTCACGCTTTGGAATTAGATGACCTGCCTTATTTTCTTTTGTGAGTAACGATAACTAGAGATATGACATCAGCATATTATTTGCATTGTTTTGACTCTCGAGTATATATCCGACACAGTTAGACACAATTAATCAATCGAGGATCACACCACTCTACATAAAAACAAATAAGATATCCATGGATATATACCAGAGAATAAAACAAGGAAAAAGAATATACAGCTGTCATAGTTCTAATGAAAACTATAATAACACCAATCATAACAGTAAAATGGCAGTAATATTTCGGCTCCATGACGACACGTTTATCGATATGTTATGATTTTAAAATACTGTAACTTTACACTTCGCGTTATAAAGCGACCAACATTGAATAATGATCGATAATCTGTAAGGATATTAAAATAATATCCACCATATTGATCCAATATTGCACCATATTGCACATGAATCAAGTGTAAATAGTTGTGTTTGTCACATGTAATCAAACTTTATGTTAATTCTCATAAACAGATTTTTTAAATGGAAATGGAAACCATTTGATATGGGAAATAACACTAACGAAAGATGATAATCGCTAAGACTTGAGATCCACATTGGCGTTTGTCTTCAAAAGCCCAAAGCTATAGGCAGGAAGAAACCCTTCAGCAAGTACAGCGTTCACAGACCTGAAGTTATTGGAAAGAAGCTACTTGAATACGAAACTGAATTGAGTTATCAAAATTATCCAATTGATAGAGACATCTAGGCAAACGACTGAAACGAGTGGAAAGCAGGGAATAAATAAGAGCTCTGAAGAATACATGGCATAATCGTATTAATACAAAAGCCTGAGACTAGCAACATCACATCTGTGATAGATAAAGCATGTTCGGAACATGGAAATGGTAGGGAAAATCGACTTAAAGAATACATTTCTGCAATTATCAAGAACCATAAAATGGTACAGAGATTCATCAGCAAAAATATGACAGTAGTGCTCAATACATGATCTTATAGTACATTTGTAGATATATAGAATTGCTTCAGATGTGAGAGAAGGGTTTAAGCGATTGAACGAACCGACCAATCAGAGAGAGCAATGGCTATTATTTTGGTTACTTTTAGCAACCAATTCATTGGCTAGCAACGACACCGTCTTATTTTAAATGTCTTCATAAAGAATTTTACTTGTATATGTGAATATAGTTTGTACAAACGAGTGGGCAACAGTTTTTATTATTATTATTATTATTATTATTATTATTATTAATGAATATATTTTTTAACTTAGTATTTATTTGATCAAATTATTTGTTACTTGCATATATTTTTATCGCTACTAAATCTTGGGAAATCTTTATCATTGCGTACTTGTATTTATATGCTTATTTTCTGCCAAAACGCAAACCCAATTCAAGCGAAGGAGTTATTGGAGAATAGTTTGCATCTGTACAGTTCAGAAGATTCGTTAAAGTGCGTTTTACTTCTTGCAAAATTTAGTGCCAAATACTATAAGCAAGCCTTAATATATGTACGGAACGGTCAGAAAAAGAAGACCATCACCATCATCATCATCCTCATATTATTATTATTATTATTATTATTATTATTATTATTATTATTATTATTATTATTATTCATAGTTATCTTCACCTTTGGATGTTTTTAGTTGTTTTTTTTTCTCATGAACATGAGGTCAACTCTCTTAACTTTATCATTAAAGATGTACCTTTACACTTTCTCCGTTCCAATGCGGTACCATGAGAAAGCGCCGTTTTGGGGGAGCTGGGATCTTTCCGCTGATTAATCCTTATGCCAGACTTGTCACATTCTTGTGTGAAGCGAGACTCTGGCGTAGATATCTAAAATGTCGAGCCTGCCAACTCAACAGTTTGATAAGCGACGGGTGGGAACCGATGTTGTTTAGATAATCAGGTGCAAAGTAAAAGACCAAACTTAGGTGCTGTCCTCAGAATTGAAAAACAAAATAATATTTTAGGCTTTGTTTTCTTAGCGGGTATGTATGTATCTATCTCTTTATCCCTCTCCCTTTCTTTAATTCTTCCCTCTTTTCTTATAATTTTCTTTTTATTTCTTTTAAGCTTCCCTTAAGAATTGTTTTTAAACTGTTATTGTGGGAACTCCGAACAAGACTGCTCCCGTGCCAGCGACGCTCATAGCAGTGTTGTGCCGGGCGAAGACAGGCGTGAGTCTACAATCAATTTGCTCCTTATAATTGTTAAAACTACAATAACGTTATGTTTATAAAAGAAAATGTCGCTTTGTTTATTTTGTACAAGCGTACAATTCCAGTCCAACGCTTATTGTTATAAACAATGACGATAAAGCCGTACTCGTAATGGCATCTCAAAAACCCACCAGCAGAAAAATGCTGACATCAAATAAAACCTAGCGATTTATATTTGATGTTCTATTGTCCTGTTTTTCTATGTGTCCATCGTTTAAAATCCCCCGGGGAGCTAGTTGTCGTTCCCATGAGATAACAACAGTTTCAGAGACGTCTCCATAACAAACCGAATAACTCTCCCAGGCAAACGATCGGCTTACACTAACATGAAATAAAACGACTTCCGAAAAGAAACTGTCTCGTAAATCTAATTAAACCATTAATGGTGGCTTTTCCTTATGATCCCATCCGTTCTAATTACGACTGGAATTGCTTTGACTTCTTTACATTCCCATTTCAGCTCTTGATATTTTTTCGTGTTCATTGCTTTTTGTTCTTGCACCCTATTATCGAAAGATGTCAATGCTTGAGCAAGTTATCACATCTTGTTTAGGACATTATGTCGTTTGGAGGTTCATAAACGTTACCAGTTTATATACGCATGTTAAAAACAGATTTGCTATTATATTTTGTCGACACTTCTGGTTTATGCTGATATTACTTCTCATTGTGGTCTCATAGAATGTGTATATATTCAAGTGTAGGATTTTACCGACTCTGTCGTGTCTCCACTTTTTTTTATTGATGCTAAGATAGATTTAGGCATTCTGTTATAGCATGCCCTAATGTTTTTTCTCTTTCATTACAAAATCTGCACATCGGTAATTCTGCAGATTTGTCGCTGGGGTGTGGGAGTGGCTTATCTATTGGTTGTCATGAATTTACTATCAATAGATTAAAAGAAAACCTAACCAACCAATTACAGCTGCCATTATAACTAATTAATACATTGTATTTTCTTCAAATATATTTCTCGTTTCTCTTGCAAATTCCGACTATTTTCACTCCAAGTCTTAGTATATTTTTTTTCATTTAAATTCATAACGAAGAGTGTCATTACTTTCAGAAATATATTGTTAGACTTCCTTAATTGGTATATACCACATCTGCAACATCTGGTAATGCTGAACAACTTTCTTTTCTACACCTTTTCCAGTTCGAAATGGGAATAGTTCATTTCAAAATGGGAATAGTTATTTTAAAAATGGGAATAGTTCATTTTAAAATATAAAATTTAAAATAAAAAAATTAAATGTATAAATATCTTTGGTGCTACAACATGGCAGTGATTTGTTAATTTTTTTTGGGGGGGGTCAACTAAAAACAGCAATAACAGGAGAATTGAGAAAGCACGTATCTTGGAAGTATATGAGATGGATGGAAATTGGAAAGCCGTTGCGGAAAATCTTTCTATTCCGAAAACAACCCTCTATCGCTGGATTAGCAAGGGAAACCAACCTGATACAAGAGAAGGGCCTAAAAATTGTCAGGGCAAACAGGTGTATTTGGATTTATTCAAGCACGAGTGGATGAAAATCCTAGGATCACATTAAATGTGATTTGTGAAAGGATTGAAACCCATTTTGGGTTTAAATTATTCAAATATACAGTAGCGAAGCATCTAGATATGATGACTTATACGCTTAAAGCTGTAATATTTGTGTCCGAGAGGGCTCATTCAATTAAGAATAAAAATAAACGCAGTTTATTTTGTTCAAAATTATTGAATTATCAATCAACTGGAACCCCCATTTTATTTATGGCTTAAACGAACTTGAATGTTAATATTTCCAGGAGAGATGGGCGTTCTCTAAAAGGTAGGCGATGTAACGTAGTTTCAGCCGGTACTCAGGGTGCCAATATTCACGTTATTGGATGTATTGGTCCTCATGGCCTCGTGTACCATGGAATTCAAAGAGGACCTTTTCGAAAGGAAAGCGCACAGTCTTGGATGCGAGAATGTTTGAGAACTGCAAAGAGACAATATGACGGTCCACTTGTGATGGTTGTTGACAATGCTCCATGTCACTCAAACATTGAAGGTTTTAGTGAAGAAGAATTTCGAGGATGCGAAGTGCTTAGGTTGGGACCATGCAGTCCAATGTTTAATCCAATTGAACAAGTATGGGTTTTAATCAAAGCTTACCTAAAACAGGAATTGGCTGCTAAAATGTTTAGTATTCTTGCAGTGGAGAGAAGAGATGGCTTGTCAATTACTGAAAGAAGGGCAAGAGGTTTGACTTCATTAATTGAGGGAGAATTGGGAAGTATGCAATTGTTTTATAGCAGGAATTCAATCTAAAATTCTTGAAGCTGTAAAATTAGAAGATGTTGTGTTCTAATAGTTTTTAATATTATAAAATATTAACAATTTTATTGCTAAAATGATTTAACCACTGTAAAATAGTAATAAAAAATGCAAGAGAACTATATGCTCACTCCCCCTTAACTCTACTTCGTTATTTGGTCACGCTCTTTTTTTTGGTGTGGGGTTGTTGTTGTTGTTGTTGTTGTTATTATTATAATTATACTACTACTACTACTACTACTACATTGTTGTTGAAGATTAGAATAGAGCGACCATTTCCTCGGTGTATCATAAAAACCAACTAAAGGAAATGTCGGAATAGGGTCTTTAACATTGATTGGTAATACTCCTGGAGATAGCTGCACGATAAAACTATCAGCAGCTGCGTAATTTTAAATTTACCAAACATATTTTGAGATAATGTTTAAGCAAAGTATTGAAGATAATGAAGTGAATGGGGCTGGACCATCTTGTGAACGTGCCAAGTCTGGCAGGTGACCCACTGTTCAGCATTATTGACCTGATGGTCAACGTGCAACCGTTCGAAATTCTGAGGATCTTAGTAGTTGTAGCAAGGATGGTACCAATGATGCAAGAACAGGGAATTTCAAGAAGTCGTGGATAAAAAGAGAAAGTAAGATTCTGTCGGAATTCTTTGTGAGAAGTGGAGGTGCCGAATCTGGTTGATATATCCGGAAAATGAAGAAGTGGAAATCTACAATCAACGGTGTTAAATTACATTTATTTGTAAGGAAAACACGTTAAAATAAGTTTTAAAAAATATTGTTGACCTCATGTATGCTTTGAATAGCAGCATTGGCTTTTAATATGGACTTAAGACATGGCGGCCATGAAATGGGTAAGCAGAGAAATTTTTTGAAACCGGAAGTCAGAAACCAGGTGGACAGTTTAAACGCACAGACAAGCTGAGCAGAGTTTTGTAATTATATAGATGGTTAAGTTTCCTTATGTAACACTTTCAGATCAGATCTGAGCCTGTTTTTAAGACTTACATTAACACCTACATCATATCATTTCTCTTCATGCAACGCATGTCCTCAACACTTGCTAGCCAGGTTTCATTTCCATATATCACACCGCATACACATACCTGACAGACTCTTCCCTTGCTTAACACTGGTAATGTTGTGCTGGTTAGTAATAACCGTAGTTATTTGAACTTATCCCTAATTCACTTGTAATTCTAACGATCACACTAGCACCTGCTCCATCCTGTGCTTCAATTGTACGACCAAGATAACGAAATTTTGGGGCCACCTCATTAACGTTGCCATCCACACATATTTTCTCTATGCCAAAATTTTCATAGATGGTTTTACACATCTTTCATACAAACATAACACTGCCGTAGCATATGAAATAAATGAGTACGACGAGTTTGGTATTCCAGTCAAAACTAACTGAAAATAACAACTTACTCACACTGATAGTAAACAATGAGAATGGATGGACGGTTAAGAATGGAATAAATAAGGAAAGTAAAGATGATAAATAAACTTCCATGAGAATATTGTAGAAGTGCAGAATGTGAATGAAGGTGATTGCGTATTTCGTGCGACTGGGTAGGGATGACATTTTATGGTGAGAGGTGACAATGAGAGGTTTGAAGAGTTTTAGACAGACGATAGCAATGACCCTGTAGAAAAAGCAGACGTATGGGAAACAATTATTATTATTATTATTATTATTATTATTATTATTATTATTATTATTATTATTATTATTATATTAGAAACGAGCCTACATCAAAGGGTAGTCACTCTCATAGTCTTTCCAGTGTTGCCAAATTAGCCTTTTGAAAGCCGAATCTCGTAAAATTGGACTTTTAAATCAGTTTCTGATTCAAATGTTATATTTGCCTTTTTTTAAAGCGTAAAGTACAAACTTAGGATAAATTTAAGAATAAAACAAAGAAAAATTATAAAGATTCTTAGCTAGCATCGCCTGTGGTCATCATAGAACTTCAACTACCAAAATACGAACACTTCAGATTGGGTGTTATTCACCGCTTTTATCTGTTGTGTTATCTGTCCACATAGACAAAATAAAATCACCGTAGTTGCGAGTGTGTTAGCTACGTGTTAATACCTTAGTAGATTTAACGTATGTATGTACGTATGTCACGGTTTCCAGATTATAAATTATTCGAGCGGAAGATCCTATTTATTAAAAAGGAGGATCGAAAGTGATAACATACGACGAATATTAAATTAGTATATAAACATGCTAAGTTAATCATCGTAGTATGTTATCACCTTCTATCCCCCTTTTTAATAAATAGGATGTCCCGATCACCGAAAACGTAATATAAGAAAAAAATAATTAAAAAAAACATAGTGTCGCCTTTGAACCGTAGATGAAACTAAAATATACCTTCTTGGTTTTCTTGCTAGAATCCAAGGATAGTATCTGTTCAGTCTAAAGATGGTATAATTATATCGTGGAGGTTTCCATTTGTGCAGAGTGTTCGTACAATTGAAGTCTGTTACAGACTCTTATAAGGGTATTGAAGATAAACCGTTATAACCAGAGATATTTTGGCACTACATTAACTGGATTACTTACATAAATACGTTTACAGCATTAACATCGGGCTACAATAATATCACGGAGTTACCATTTATGCTGAACATGTAAAGAATGTCCAGTAGCAATATATTACGTATGAAAGATACCTCTGCGGAATCTCTACAGATCTCACTAGTTTAGATGAATATGTGTGTATTTGTTCGCTAACATCCGTGTATACATGTGTGTATCTATGCGCAGAGAAGGTACTTGCGACACCTGCTGTTATAAAGGTTAATTGATTAGTTGTAGATACTGATGTGATCATGTTGTAAAGATTTTCATGCAGAGAAAAGAGGAAATCAATTAAAAGAATTCAACCGTAATAAGGTTTCGAAGTTACGGAAGTGGACCATGTCGCTTTTTATAAATTCCAACCGAGAGACGAAAGCGATGGTGTATAACGACATTCATGGTATCTGTCATCGATCAGTTGATATTTGCCTTGACCATCAGGCCGATAGACGATGTTTACCACGGCTCCCTGTGTATGATTGATCAGTTTTCGACCTAAAACCATTTTATCATTAAGCATGAATGCATTGACTCACACAGAAATAAAACAATGATGGAAGCTTTATTTTAATCTTGTCAGACTATGAATATCCAGTGTAAAGGTACCTGCGCGTGGAATCTTTGTAACATGAGTTGCGCAATCCTCAACGACACCTCTCCTGAGTCGACGTTGTTTTAAATACCAGTAGCAAGTTGAGGTTCAGGACGTCTGGAAACAATACCGAAAAAAAACAAAGAGCATATACAGCGCCTAGATGACTCAAGTAGTCACCAATCTGGTACTAGCCAGGCTCAACATTGCTTAATTTGAGTGACCTGACAAGAACCATTGTGTAAACGTGATTATGCCGTGTATATCTATACATGCACATATGTATTCTAAAATACCTATATCTCTCCTCAGATAAAGCATTCTCGTTAATGATATCACCAGCTACTGATACGATTATCGTAACACAGCGCTCTTTGTAAATAAAAAAATAGAGTACTGCTTGATGATTGACACTGTCTATACTAGCACTTAAGTATAAGTTGATAACGCTGCCTGCAGCATAATCAACCAGTTAGAATCTTATATTATCAAAGGTCCATAGTGTTTTTAATAGTATAAAATTTGCTGCACATGGGGCAGATATGCGTCAATGAGTTCCTAGTAATGTTACATCGCGAATGGCGATGACTTTGTAGAAAAATAAATCCTAGAGGACAAAATCATCGCTAGTTTTAATGGTACCTCTCCCGTTTTCGTAGCTCTTAAACAGTTTGAATTAAAAATAATATCCTCGTATGTGTATGCATGAGTGTACATAAGTCTATTTTTGAACACGTGTCGATATGCATACACGGTCGTTAATCTTATTATCATAAATATTATTGGAATCGAACCAAATAAAGATACACAGTATGTGAATGTGTGTATATGTATCCATAGATAATACCCAGGCTAGGTATTTTATCTGATACTGTAAATGCAATAATGCAGAGCAAATATAATAGCATCTAAATACCTTATGCATATTTCTTTAAAATCCGTATTGATAACAAGTAGATTAGAGTTAAACCCTTTAAATGTCTGTTCAATGAAAACAATATATACCACTTAGACACTAGTTAATCCTTGTGCTCTTCAAATTAGGTTTTTAGTCGCATGCAAGCGACTCTATAAGTCACTCCGTCGGTCCGTCCGTCGGTCCGTCCGTCAGTCGGTCTGTCAGTTGGTCGGTTTGTCATTCTGGCCGTAACACTTTTGTGCTTGGCCTTTTTGGTTAAGATCAAAAGTCTGTTGTAAATAGATGCTGTTCTTAGCTTTTAAAGTTTTTTCGTGGCCTTTTGGCCAAGATCAAAGTGTAGTATCTTTTTCGGCAGATACTGCAAGCAAAGACCATATTTGGGGGCAGCCCCACATATAAGACATTGGTAAATGTAGGGGGAGCCTGGATACCAAGTGTCACTATCCAGCTCCCCTACTGCCCGGGGAGTTGGTCCCCATTTCCCCTTCACTCCTCACATTAAAACTCAAGCTTGTGCCTAATTTGCTCGGTGGGGGAGCAAATAAATACCCTTTTATTGGCTTTTGCCCAAGATCAAAGTGTAGTATCTGTTCCGGCAGATACTGCAAGCAAAGCCACATGTGGGGGCAGCCTCACATATAAGATCTTGGTCAATGTAGGGGAAACCCTTCATACCAATTGTAACTATTAAGCTTGATACTCCCTATGGAGTTGGTCACCATTTCCCCTTGAGCACTCACTTCAAAAATCGGCATTTGGCCTAATTTTCTCGGTGGGGGGAGGAAATAAATACCTTTTCCTTGGTCAAGATCAAAGTGTAGTATCTGTTCCGGTAGATACTGCAAGCAAAGACCATATGTGGGGGCGACCCCACATATAAGACCTTGGTCAATGTAGGGCAACCCTTCAAACCAATTATCACTTTTCAGCTCCCCTACTCCCCGTGCAGTTGGTCACCATTTCCCCTTCACTACTCACATTAAAAATCGGCCTTGTACCTTGTTTGCTCGATGGGGGAGCAAATAAATACCAACTCCACATATGACCTTAGTCAATGTAGGGGCAACCAACTGCCATTATCCAGCTCCCCTACACCCCGGGGAGCTGGTCGTCATTTCCCCTTCTCTCCTCACATTAAAAATCGGCTTTGTGACTAATTTGCTTGGTAGGGGAACAAATAAATACCAATCCCACATAGAGGACCTTGGTCAATGTAGAGGAAACCCTTCATATCAAATGTCACTATCCAGATCCTCTACTCCCCGGGGAGCTGGTCCCCATTTCCCCTTCACACCTTACATTAAATATCGGCCGTGTTGCTTATTTGCTCGGTGGGGGAACAAATAAATACCAACGCCAAATTGGCCAAGATCAAAGTTTAGTATTTTTTTGGCAGATATAGCAAGCAAAGAACATATGTGGGGACGACCCCGCATATAAGACGTTGGACAATGTAGAGGCAACCCCTCTACCGATTGTCACTATCCAGCTACTCTACTCCCCGGGGAGCTAATCCCCATTTCCTCTACACTCCTCACATTAAAAATCGGCTTTGTGTCTTATTTGCTCGGTCGGGGAGCAAATAAATAACCTTTTCTTGGCCTTTTGGCCATGATCTAAGTGTAGTATATGTTCATGCTGTACTTATGTTTGTAACTTTGTGATATAAAGTGGGGGATCACTTTTCCGTATTAATTTAATGTAAAATGGTCACCCACTTTACAACCAATTAGTCTCAAAGCCATTCAAGTCATTCTCCAGATCATTCAAGTTGTTTTTGAAGGATTCCAGTTATTTTTTTAAGCATTCAAGTCATTCTTAAGTCAATTCATCCTTAATTTCATTAAAGTCATTCTGTCATTTACTTTTTATTTATTTAAGTCATTTACGCCCATTTTTCGGCCATTTTAGTTTATCTTTAAGAATTTCGTGTCAATCCCACATTCACGTATTCATTCATTACACGAGAGCACGCGACTAATGGCTATCGGCCTTGTTCAATCGACATTTTGCTTGTTACTTCCTTATTTTCCTTAATTTTTTTATGTACATTTTATATATGTCAACACTGCGTATCAAATTATTCACGAGTTTACATTTTTTTTTTAATATTTAAAGAACGAATGAATAAAAATCCATGTGACTTTGAGAAAGTGCTTACAATATTATTCAGCTACTCCAGTCAGAAAATAAAAGTATTTAAAGCAGTATTAGCGAAACTATGGCATAAGATAGGAATATTTGTGATTTCGGTGTGTCAAGTTATTAACAAGATGGAGAAAAAAATCACAATATACGAATAACTTGTTTATTGAAATAATTTTCAAACATTAAATGAACTAGGAAAATTCCTTAGAACACAGTAACTACATAGCAATTTCTACGTTGACATAATTAGTAGAGGATATGCGATTCTTTTTTATGAATGACTTGTAAAAGACGTTGGTCCACAGAATTAGTAAAATTTGTTGGTTGGTTGTTTTGTTTTACGGCATATCGACCCTTTTCAGATTATTTAATGCCGAATCTGGTGGTTTTGAAGAACGATTTTTTAATATAGTATATTTGGTTTTTAAGTCGTATTCTATTTAACCCATAGTTGGGACCCTAACATGTACTACCACTCCGGGTCAGAGTGGACCTGGGAGCAATGGCAATTAAAGGGTGGCTCCACACTCCCTAAGGCCTGCAAGCATCGGATATAGTTTAAGGTCATATCTAGGACCAGTAAAATTTATGATTTCGTCAACAGTTATTCCTCGCGGTACCTCTTGAAGAGCATCCCACAATTAATCTTTGCTTTTAAATTGGTGTCCACTTACATAGAGGCGTCGCTTCCTGATATTCCAAAGGTTCTCAATTGGGTTCAAACCTGGTGAATTCGCAGGTCACTCCCTCTTCTGTAGCCCAGAGAACCCCAGTTATTGCAAATACTCTTTGTTTTTGTTTGCTGCATGTGAGGGAGCATTATCCTGCATTAAAATAATGGTTCTTCAGCCATAGTTCAAAGTTCTTCTTCAGAAAAGCTATGTAAGCATTTAACGTCATTTTTACGCCTTCTGGGACTCTCCATGGGCCAACTAAAGTACCTCCGATAATTCCAGCCCAAATCATTATCCCACCACCACTTTGTTGGCACCTAAAATGCTGATGACGATATCGTCCATCTAGGACCCATTCCTTGCTCCAGCCACTTGGGCCATGAAGAGTGGCACGCACTTCATCCGTGAACAAATCTTTGGAAAGATCAGTTTTCGTGTTGTCCTCTGCCCATTTCAATCGATTTTGTATGTGATGTTGCTTTAATAGAGGATTTGTCACAGGCTTAACAGACTTTGTCACTTCTTTCAGTAGGCGACATGGAGTACTTTTTGAGACATTCTTTGATCCGCTTCAGTCAAAGACTTCTCGACTTGTCTGCCCAGGGTTCTTAATAACTTTACGTTTAATTTGGAGAATAGAACGGCGTGAAACAACACTAGAATCATGTTTATCAGCTCTCTTTTGTACCTTTGTAGGGTTTTTGACAAAGTTCTTCACATCATTTTTCGATATTTCTAGAGTAGTTTTACCTTTTGCTAGCTGTTCTGTAATAGTACTTTTTCAGAACTACTCAAACCAACTTTATGACCCATTTTATTGACAAAACAAACTGACTTGTGAATGATTTGACACACCTCAAATATCGTGGAGTCAGCAATTATGATGGCAAGTTGTTTACATTGCGTGGAACAATAAGAAAATTTCACAGTACTCGCAACTCAGCATTGTCAACGTTTCCGAAACTTTTTATAGAAAACTACCTTAAATTGATAAAAAATGTTATCTCGTTAATAACTTGACACGCAGTGTATATTTCGTGCACCTATTATACTCGTGTATATATATATATATATATATATATATATATATATATATATATATATATATATATATCTTTGCTCTCATCATAAATTTACAAATTATATATTTATATATATATATGCATACACGAGGAGAGTGCAATAAGTAATGCCCCTGACCCACTTCCCATAGGAGTAGAGCAACGGAACTTGGCACATTTATTACTCTTTCCTTACATAGGAACCACCCAGAGTTATGCATTTCTCCTATCATTTGATGCAGCTCTGGAGACCGTTTTTGTAGAACACCCCAGCTTTGTCGTCCAACCACGACGTGACTTCAGAAATCAAGGCTGCATCATCTGGGAAACGCTTTCCTTTCAAAAACAACTTCATGGCTGGGAAGAGGTGAACGTCAGAGGGTGCAAGGTCAGGGGAGTAGGGAGGATTGTGTAGGATTTCATAACCACACGACCGTGCTTCTGATCTGGCGACATGCTAGTTGTGGACCGGAGTGTTGTCCTGCATGAGGAGGGTAACTTTGCTGATCTTGCCCCGCCTCTTAATTTTGATAGCTTCCCTTAATTTCCTCAAAAGTGAAACATAATAGTCTTCTGTAATTGTGGTATTCTTTGCCTGGAAATCTGTCATCACTTCTCCGTTCTGGTATCAGAAGACTGTGAGCATGACCTTGCCAGTGGATGGCTGCACCCTTGCCTTCTTTGGAGGTGGTGAATCCAAGTGCTTCCACTGCACTGACTGGGCTTTGGTCTCTGGATCATAGTGATTGACCTAGATTTCGTCCTGTGTAATCAGTCTTTTGAAAAACTTTGACTCATCTTCTTGGCACATCTCTAAATTCATCCACGAGCATTCGATTCGTTCTCGCTTCTGGGATGGTGTAAGCAACCTAGGAAACCATCTGGCAGACACCTTATGCATATGCAAATGGTCATGGATGATAGTTTCCACTGATCCTGTACTAATCTTGATATCTTGGGCTATTTGGCGAATGGTAATGCGCCGATCTTCCAAAATGGCAGCCTCAACTTGACGGACAGATGCCTCATCAATGACAGAAGTTGGGGCGACCAGGTCTGGGAGCTGTTTCCACAGTCTTCCGGCCATGCTTGAATTCATGATTCCAGTGTTTTACAAGGTCATATGATTGGGCATTATTACCATAAGTTTCTTTCATTTCATCAAAAGTCTCCTGTGGTGTGCGTCCTTTCAAATACAAAACCCGGATCACTGCTCGACATTCAACAGGCTCCATTTCACACCTGACTCAGTTCAAACACCTGTAAAACAGAAACCACAATTAGTTCAGAACTGTAATTTGCCACATAAGACGTAGAGATATAAATCATTGCACATACAACATTTCAGCAAGATCAAACAACTGTAAGTGGGTCAGGGGCATTACTTATTGCACGCCCCTCGTATATATAGTCTGTAATTCTGATGCTGCTACCTTACTTAAACACTTTTCGTAGTTTCGTAGTTATAACTCATAAATACATATGATTAAATAAATATCCTCTTTCAATCATTTCTATATTATTCACGAGAGTAAAGATGCGCATAGGAAAACAAATATTGCCCGCACTATTGCATACATGGTGTACACTTACCTTCAATTTATAATAACGTCTATATTCCTCCTACATCACATATATCACTTTAGTTCTCCCATCCCCTCCCCAAACAGTTTTACCATTCTCCTCTTACTTAACAATTATTTCGCTACTAATGTAGTTACCGCTAGACGTCGCATTCCTATTATGTTACCTAGCATCTTCTTTCTTCTAATGATGAGAAGAATTTGGCTTTAAAATACCATGGCATAAAGAGATTTACTTATTCTACACCCTAATTGATGTATCATTCTTATTGAATAAACAAATAAATCTATATACGTTAGCATATATTTTTATATTGTCATTTTCTTATTTTATTGATACTCTGTAAACTTCAAAACAATTTGTGGATCTTTGCATTATCCAGTATAGTCTCCTCTTAAACAATCGATCTTATTCTTATTCTTTTATTTATTTTTTTCATTCTTGATAAAAACCAAACTTTTAGATTTTCCACATTTTTATTTATAATTCATCTTTCAATTATCAGGTCGTCCGGCATTACCCGGCGTTACCCGGCGTAAAATACGCTTAAATATTTATTATTCATGCACATTTCATATTTATTATTATAGAGTCAATTCCTTTTCGAGTATTAAATTATACTCAATATATTAGTCTCGCAAGTAACTGCGAGACAAACAAAATGTTACTTAGAGACTACTATTGTGTAATCCAGCGTAGGGTACCGGTAGAAAAAATAAAAAATTAATTTACTTGAGACATACTTATTGAACATTTTCTGAAATAGTACAATAATTACCTTGACATTCTTCTGTTTAGTTTAAGATATCATTTTCAGATATTTTGATACTAATACCGTTATTAAAAAAATAAAAATTGCCGGATTTTAGTTTCATCAGAGTTTTCCACGACAACCTAAACAAACCACTATTCGTACTACCATAATAACAGCAACACAGAGAGAGAGGGAGAGAGAGAGAGAGACAGACAGAGAGGGGGGCTACTGTTCAGTATTTGTGTAAAATATTACATAACTGATTTTTCCCCTATTTTTGATTATCCGTTACATTACTACCGGTGATTTTGTGGCCTGTCAAGAATATATTATGAATATATTATTATCATTTTTAATTTTGTAACTGGCTGTAACATTTTCTTGCATTATTTACAACTTTTTGTAAATAATGCAAGATATATTTTCAACTACAACGTAAACAAACCACTATTCGTACTACCATAATAACAGCAACACAGAGAGAGAGGGAGAGAGAGACAGACAGACAGACAGAGAGGGGAGGGCTACTGTTCAGTATTTGTGTAAAATATTACATGTAACATTTTCTTGCATTATTTTCAACACGTAAGCGTACTATTTTTTTTTGTTGTTTGTTTACAAATACTGTGTCAATAAAATTCTTACTTTCTTTTATATTATTAAGAAAATAATAGCGTGTTACAATTAGTGCATGCGCACCAACATTTTTACTATAAGGGACTTACGTAGGACTCCTGGGACTTGCGTAGGACCCCCCCTGGAGTGAATGTGGTATTGCGGTGATTTTGTGGTCTGTCAAGAATATATTATGAATATATTATTATCATTTTTATTTTGTAACTGGCTGTAACATTTTCTTGCATTATTTACAACTTTTTGTAAATAATGCAAGATATATTTTCAACTACAACGTAAACAAACCACTATTCGTACTACCATAATAACAGCAACACAGAGAGAGAGGGAGAGAGACAGACAAACAGACAGAGAGGGGAAGGCTACTGTTCAGTATTTGTGTAAAATATTACATGTAACATTTTCTTGCATTATTTTCAACACGTAAGCGTACTATTTTTTTTTGTTGTTTGTTTACAAATACTGTGTCAATAAAATTCTTACTTTCTTTTATATTATTAAGAAAATAATAGCGTGTTACAATTAGTGCATGAGCACCAACATTTTTACTATAAGGGACTTACGTAGGACTCCTGGGACTTACGTAGTACCCCCCCTGGAGTAAATGTGGTATTGCGGTGATTTTGTGGCCTGTCAAGAATATATTATGAATGATGGCAATAAAAAAGCATATGATAAAATTGCTGAAAAAGCTAGAAAAGCTGAATATTATTGAAAAAATAAAGATAAAATAAAACAAAGAGTTCAGAATTATATAAAAAAAACTCAAAGCGGTAAATAATGATACTTATAAAAAAAGCAAAAAGAGTCAAATAAAAAATATTTCAATAAAAATAGAGAAAAAATGCATGCGAAAATGGCCCAGTATTATAAAAAAATAGAGAAAAAATTTGTGCAAAAGCATATTATAACAAATATAAAAATAAACATAGAAAAAAAGCATCTAAATTTACTTGCAAATTCGAAATGTCAAGCAAAGATGCTAATTTTCATCGACACAATGAAAATCAAATTAATAACAGTGACTACAGAATATAAATGACTCGTCTGTGTAGAATCGAAGATGGCTGTCCAGACTCAGCTCAGAAATTGGAATATGCTAAAAGATTGCATAACAATTTGTCTGATTCGAGTCCGAATTTGACAATTGCTCAAATGAGGAAGAAATTGGATAGTTTCCAAAGTTGCAAAGGTATGCATTCTGATAGAATTTATTGCTGTGGCCAAAGTGATTGCACGGACAAGCTGGCCCTGCTGAAACTCTTGTCACCACACTCGCAACACCTGAGAACAGTGATCAGAAAAATATATCGATTATTGTCGATTGGAACATGGCTTAACAAATATGACATCGCAATACTTGAAGGGGGCTGGTCAATATATAGTGAGTTAATTTACCAGGTTAGCAGGGATGCTACTATTTCTGACCTTTACAATGAATCCTTTTCAAATGAAAATGAATTTCACACTGAGGTTTATGTTACAACAAAATATGCCAATTTGTAATCTGTAAATCATATGAGCACTCATTACATCAAAATGCTCCATATTTGTCTGAAATGACAAATTATGAAAGTATTAAGAAAAAAATTAAAGATGCTATTGAAATAAGCAAAACAATAGAGCAAAAATCTAAAAATTATGAAAATGAAAATAACGCTGATGAGGATCAAATTGATTGCGATCCTAATATGGCTAAAGAGGCAGATAAAAATGAAGCTGATTTGAATATGCCTCAAATCAGACATGTCATTGAAGTTCAAGTTTTAGAAAATGAGCAAAAATTGAATTTCATTCAAAAAGAAATTTATAATGAAATTATTTCCAAACTTGAGCAACAAAATCTTCATTGGAATGAGGAAAACCCTATTCACAGGTGCAATTGTGACGATTGTCCACAAATTCTCAAATTTATTAATGGTTTTGTGGATGTGGGCAAATCTTTTCTGATCAATGCACTGGCAGATAAAATTACTCTCACATATCCTGCCATCAATGGACCCAGTGTTGTTATTTGTGTTCCTACTGGTGTCAGTGCTTACATTTTGAAAGGATCTACATGCCATAGAGTCTTTCAACTAAATGTGCAGCATGGTTCTACACCTAAATATGAACCATTATCAAAGGATAAAATAAAAAGTTTGAGAACCATGCTTGGATATGCGAGATTATTCATTATTGATGAAATAAGCATGGTTAGTCACTTGCAATTAGCATTTATTCACCAACGTTTGCAAGATGTTTTTGGTGATATTAGGAAACAAGTGTATCCATTTGCAAACATGTCAATTGTTGCATTTGGTGATTTATTTCAGCTTCCACCTGTTAATGAAAAACCTGTATTTTCCAAAATATCTATTCAAGATGCTAGAAAATCAAATTTGGGAATTGCTGGTATAAATTTGTGGTCATATTTCGATTATGATGAATTGACCATAAATGTGCGACAAAAAGATGACAATGAAAACTTTGTTAATATTCTTAACAGAATAAGACTTGGGTCACCAACTGATCAGGATATTGAGATCTTGAAAAGGCATCGAATCAATCCTAAACAAAAAGCAAATATTGATCAAGTTACTGATCTTTTGCAAAATTTGCAAAAGAAAATGCATATTATTTGCATTGTACCCACAAATGAATCTGCTGAGGAAGTGAATTATAAAATGTTGAAAAAAAATAATATTCATATCATTGAAATTTCAGCAACTGATTCCAACTTAAGACAAAAAACCGTAACAAAAAAAAAAATCAAAACAGACACCAAAAACTTCTAAACTTAAAAAGATTTCTGACACAGCTGGACTTGAAACTGTGCTTAAAATTGGAATTGGTGCTAGATGCATGTTGCGTCGAAATATTGATATTGAAAAAGGACTTTGCAATGGTACAATGGGTACAGTCACTGAAATACAAATGAAAGATGGCAAAGTTGTTGCTGTGACTGTAAAATTTGATCATATGCAGTCAATGTTGAATTTGTGCAAGCTGACTATGAACTTTCTCCTGGACTCTTTGTGACTAGATCTCAAATACCTTTGTCACTCAGCTATGCTTTAACTGTCCACAAAACCCAAGGTATTTCAGTCGATGGTATCATTGTTGACTTGGGATCTGATGTCTTTTCAGATGGAATGGCCTATGTAGCTTTGTCACGTGCTAGAAAGCTGTGCAATGTCTATTTGATTGACCTTGACCCTCATAAATTGACCATGTGTAACAAAAGTGCATGGACTGAATATAATAGATTGAGGGCCAAAAGAGACAGGGTTGATTTGCCACCGCTTCCTCCTTGTTCTGTTATGCCTCAAAGTTTGTCATTGTACAAACAGACTTATAAACGAAAAAAAACAATCGTTATAGATCATGATTTGAAGCAAAAATATAATAGTCCAAATAGAAAATGGCTGAAAAAAGACAATTCAATTTCTCAAAATAATTTGGACCTCAAATTGATCAATGAAAGAAATGCTTGTTTTGCTAACAGTATTGTTCAGACAATTTACCACCTTCCTTTGTTGTCTAACATCATTAAAAGCATTCCAAACATTGATTTGCCAATTCAGCAATTAAAAAGATTGCTTGTCCCTGGCACTCACAGTGTTGCTGATCTTAGAGAATCAATCGGAGGCGTTTTTAATAGTGGCCAACAAGAATGTGCTATTGCATTTTGGGAATTTTTGATAAACAAGTGCCCTGACAGTGCCAAACAATTATTCACTTTTGAAGAAAGTAAAGTGATGAAATGTCTTAGAATACACAAACAAAACTGCCAAAGACTACAAGATAGTGAATGTAATTGCACCTTTAAAGTTGGCTGTGGGTTCCAAACCTTGCAGATTGCTGGAATACCACAGAGATTAGTTATTCAACTTCATCCTACTGATGGTCGACAGCAATTTAAAAGTTTGCTCAAAACTGATGCTTCAGTGCTCAAACATTGTATCAAATGTCAGCAAAATACTGAGCACTTGGAAAATGTCACTAGAACGTTTCCTACTGCAATGAAATATTTGTGTGTTCAAATAAATAGATTTATGTTTGAAAATTATAATCCTCGGCGAATTAATGCTGAAATTATGAATTTCAGTACAAAAAAACAAAATATTTTTGGAACAAATTTCAAAGTAAAAACAGCTATTCTGCACACTTTGAATAGAGTCGATTTTGGGCATTATACTTGCATTGTTAGAAATAATATTAAGTGGAATATTGTCAGTGACACTAACTTTTCTAATAATGTCAATTTTCCTTCCAAAATGTCCAATATTGTTGGCATTTTTTTTTGAAAAAATATAAAGGAAGCAAACATTTGATAAAAACAAGGTCATACATTCAATAGAAATAAATAGTGGTGGTTTTCGCTTTTAAAATTCAACCATCACCTAGGCATGGCATGGGGCTGTAACTGTTACTCTGCAGGCGAACAATAGCACTGTTATGAATCATAACTAAACTGGAGACACGATTTCTGCTTCAAGAGATAAATGTAATATAAAATTTTAACTGGAAAATTATTTTACTGAAAACTATTGATCAGTATTACACTCTAAAAAGGAAGATACTAGAGTTAAAAAAAACAACAATTTTATTTACACGCAAGCAATTCAAAATCTATCTCAAAACTGACTCTTCAATTCGCAAATATTGTCAACAAAATACTGAGCATTTGCAAAAAGCCACGAGAAATAGAATTTTTCTACTGCAATGGAATATGTGTGTGTTCAAACAAATAGATTTTTATTTTAAAATTACGATCCTCAATGAATTAATTCCGAAATTATATATTTCAATAAATTTTCTTTGCAGAAATTTCATTGTAAAACCAGATATTCTTCACTTTTATAAAAGTCGATTTGGGCATTTTACTTGCATTATTTAGAATAATAACAAGTGAAATATTATCAGTGACACCAATATTTCATATCATTTTAATTTTCATTCCAAAATGTCGTCCATCAATATTGGCATTTCTTTTGAAAAATATAAAAGAAACAAATAATTGAGAAAAATCAGACCATATATCCAATCGAAATAGCAAAAACTTGAGTGCTAACCTCCCAATCAGCGTGGTATGGGGCTATAACTGTATCCCTGCAGGCGAACGATAGCACTTTTATGAATCACTTAAATTCAGAATTTAAAACAAATTTCTGTAAATTTTTTTATGTAATACTTTTCCTGTGATCATTAGCATGTTCTATTAATTAATAAATATAATTCTATTATTTTTATTGTTGCTTACGTTGTTGATGAATAGAATTTTAAAAAGTTAGGTATTTTCTTGAAAAAGGATTTCGGCCTCAACAGAAAGATGTTCAACAAAATGTTTAACCATAAAATTTACCAAAAACTATTAATATTAAACTATAAAAAGAAAGATACTAGAATTTAAGCAAAAAATATTTTATTTCAACTCAATCAGATGTGCCTTATGCACTAATAAAAATGCAATTGGCATTTTGTTGAACTTTTTAAGATTTTAAATATTTATAAATTTTCTCATTATAAAAAACGATTATTATATTGATTATACATATATATACACATATATATATATACATATATACATATATATATACACATATATATACACACATATATATACACATATATATACATATATATACATATATCTACACACACACACACACACACATATATATATATATATACATTAAAAGAAAGCAAGATAGATAGATAGTTGGAAAAAGAGAGTCGGGGGAAGAGAAATAAGAGGCTTGCTAGATAGATAGATAGATAGATAGATAGATAGATAGATAGATAGAAAAATAAATGGAGAGATATCCGTGCATCGATTTCGATAAAACCACGAAACATAACTGATGATGTTTTGAGTCGCGCAATCTCAACTACACCTGTCCTAAGTCGGCAGAGTTGAATATCAGTGGAAAGTAGAAATTTCAGGACGACATAAAACAATGCCGTGATAAGCAGAGAGAACATACAGCGCCTGCTATTCTCAAACGGTCACCATTCTGGGACTGGTAAAGATCAACGTTGCTTAGCTTCGGTTATCTGACGAGAACCGGTGTGACAACGTGATAATGCCCTATACAACTCAATAGAATGATAGATAGATAGATAGATAGATAGATAGATAGATAGATCGATAGATGGACTTAATAACAAGTGACGCAAACCCCGCATTATAAACATGTTTGATTGATTAGGTGTGAATTTCGTTAAATATTAATGGCGAGCGCATTCTTCAGTAAACGAAGAGGGGCGCCTGCTTGTGTGTGTGTGTGTGTGTGTGTGTGTGTGTGTGTGTGTGTGTGTGTGTGTGAAAGAGAGAGAGAGAGAGGGAGAGAGAGAGAAGGAGGATAAAACTAGAGTGTGATAAAGAAGTAGAAAGGCGGACTGGAGATTTCCATTCGTGAGATGTTTTCTGAAAACAATAGCAAAATAGTGCAATCAATATTAGACGGACTGAAATTTTAATCAGATGTGCAATTAATGGTTTGGGAAAAGACATTTTCTTCGGCAAACACCATACAAATCAAGATGTTCGCTAATGTCGTTATAGGGACCGCATATGTAACAGCTCTGATTGGTTGAGTTTTGTCACGTGCTTAAGGTAAGGTCATGTTTAAATACAGTTATATATAAGATAGTTCGTTTTTTAACAATTAGAAGAATACGCTTATATACAACCTGAAGATGTCTCTAGGAACATCTGCAACTTATCTATGTGAATCGTTCCTCGCCTGCACTCTAAAAAAAAGTTAATATACATTAATTATGAATTATAAATAATTATTGTAATGTTTACATACACTAGGGTTTCATTCTTTGGCAACCATCAGTGCAGGAGATAATTATAACAGCTTGTCTAAATGTCCAGAACATGACACGAAGCCACCTTTGACTCCATTAGTAAGGAACATACCCCAGGACCACCGTTTTAATAAAAAAAAATAACCACCATTCATCCATTAGAACAACCAAACTTTACAAATTTTCCTGACGATGTCTTGAGGAAAGACGAAAAGCAAAAAATCGCAACATGCTTCGAACTATGGGGCATTTATTAATAACTTCGATCTATAAACAAAAAAGTCATCAGAAAAACGTAAAAAATAAAAAGTATAACTAAACAAAAGCTCTCTGTTTTCTTTAACTATGTGTGTTTAAATCTAAAAAGTTGTATATATATATATATATATATATATATATATATATATATATATTGTAAGTTAGAAAGTATATATGGCAACTTCTTACTTACTACCTAGCTCTACCTATGTATTGAGCACTGTTGAAGTAAATACTTAATTTACGCATGAAATTATACTTTCGTATATTAATTTATGTGATTAAATGAAGTAGTCCTATATATATATATATATATATATATATATATATATGTATGTATGTATGTATATATATATATATATATATATATATATATATATATATATATAAAGGTCACCCGGCGTTGTCTAGTCGTATGATGCGCTTAAATGTTTTAATATGTGCAGATTTCGTATTAATTACTTAAGAGCCGGTTCCCTATAGATTATTATATTGTACCCAATATAGAGTAATACAGCTTCTGGCGTGGTCTTATTGTAAAATGCACTTAAAAACATTTTAATTCATGCAAATTTCTTATTCAATATTATAGAGATAATGCTACAAATATTAATATATTGTACCCTGTGTATAGTAATGATTTCAAAAGTTTTTAAAAATATGACTTGCGTGCTACCAAGTAAAATCGAAATTAAAACGTTTTAGCGAATCGTCTGTATCGTTTCCTTTTAAAGTTTGCGAGAAATAACTTCATGGCGTGGGAATTTGTGAGAGTAACAAAAAGTTTTAATATAATAATAATAACTTACAATTATACAATTACAGTTTTCATGATTGTAAGACAACCCCCTGCGCCCGTGCATGTCCCTATTGTGTGTGTGTGACCAATAGCTGACCACGCCAATTAAGGGAGCAAAGTACAGGAGGATAGAAAGACCGAGTGCAAGTATTCAGAAGTTGGAGAGAAAGAAAAATAGTATGACAGCAAACAAGAATAATTAAGGTTACCCGGAGTAAAATGGTTTAGGTAATGGGTTTATCGGCTGACAAATTAAGAGGAAGTTCTTCACCATGGTAGACAAGAAAAGCTATATGGGAGTGTTAGTTAAGATGTGGCGAACAAAAGATCGGCCATCAAAGGCAAATACATTCAAAGTCAGTGTGTGAGTGGTTTGAAGTGTGACCGTCAATATTGCGACAGTCTTTACAAAAGTTATGAACACATAGGAACATTTGTTTTTGTAAACGAAAGTTTCAAGTTAAAGTTAGCATCCAGTTTGGAACAGTTGGTGGCTGCGATCCCCCCCCCCGAAAGAGAGATCAAAGAGATTGCAGTCGAAGTCGGTCGAGAGTAGATCGAACTAAGAATAAAATCAATGGGGGCTAACGCAACTAGAAAAATATCAAGGGACAGCGTCGGAGTTTCTATTTCTACGGTACACGACGGTATCAAATATATACACCACGAACTTTAATGATAAGGTGATCGCGTCAAAGACATTTCTTTTTGTAACAGGTTTCTAGATCGCTTATCTAGTTGCATTTACATTATTGCATACGTACGACGGGACTTTTATTTTCAACTAGCAAATGTGCTCAGCGTTGCCCGGGTGGTTGAAGGTGTATATTGAGAAAAAAAAATGGTAATAGGAAGGCAGGCTCGAACCCGTACCGCAAAAGACGAAAAGAACGGGAAAAAAACCTGGCGTCATTGCTGTTACGACAACCGCCAAACCGGAAGAGCCGTAAGTTTTAATTAAGGCTAGACAATCGAAAGGAGGGGGTGACTTTCGAAATATCGTTAAAAAAAGCGACCTTCACCCAGAGAAAAGTGGGCAGTTGAAGGTGAAGACATTAATGTTTTTAGTTAATTTTTCGATATTTGTCGTCTGAAAAGTCGAACTTCAAAACGATACTGATCTTGTGGAAATCTGTCGCCTCTGTTTAAAGTTTTAGGCAGACATAGCAAACATACATACATACACACATACATTTATATATTGGTAACTCATATTTTCCACTCAAACCGATTAAGAAGCTTGCCAAATCTCTGAATACCCTTTATGTAAATTTTAAATGTTTAGACCAGAAATTGTCTTTAGTAATTTGGTAGAGACCGAAGCGGTCAATTTTTCTTTAACTTTGACCCCAATTATGACCCTTTAGCATTGATTGTTTTGGACTCAAATCAATTTATTAAGTTAGATCCATGTCCAAGGAACCTATATCTAAAATTTCAATTGTTTATACCCAAAATTGGCGGAGGATTTGGTAGAGTTCTCAAAGGTCAAATCATTTAACTTTGATCTATTAACAGCAAAATTTATGGCCAAAAACGGATTACAGGGATTTTCCCAAATCTCAGTATCCTGTATATCAAATTCCGAGCCTGTAGACTTAAAATCGACAGAGTTATTGTGTAGGGAAATGTACACAGACAGACACAGACACTTTCACTTTTATAGATATATAGATTTTATTAATTTTGCGATTATTTTGCAACCATTTTATTTAGATTAAATGTAAAAAATGTGAAAACAAAAACATCCAAGCTTGTATGCTTACATTTGACATTCTGGTCAAGAGTAATTATGTCACTTTCGTTTTTCGTTCAGTTTCTTGTTCTTAATTTTACATTACCTCTACAGAATGGTTTTTATGGCATTTTCGTGTTTTTTTTTTTTTTCAAAATAGACAACAATATATTATTTACATTGTACATGCATACTCGTGCTCACATACACACATACACAAACAGAACAAATATCAAGATCTCGTGTATGATATGAAAAAAAAACCTGGAATCTTAGGGAGATATCAATCATACCAGTTATCATAGGTGGCACAGGGCTTATGAAGAAGAACCTGGAGTCCTACCTAACTTATATTCCTGGTGAACCAAGTGCAAAAGAGATACAGCTGGCTTTGCTGCCTCATACCCAGCGTTAAATCCCAAAAGGAAGAAGAAAAAAACAAAATTGTGTTTTACAATTTTACTAGCATGGGTGCCCTGCGTTGCCCGGGTATTTGGAGGGGTATGTTTAGCAAAAAAAAAAAAAAAAAAAAAGCGGTCAATTGTTGAATTTTGACCCTTTTACACCCACATTTCTGGCCGAAAACCGATTACATAGATTTTCCCAAATCTCAGTACCCTCTATATTAATTTTCCATTCTGTAGGCATAAAATTGACAGGGGTATTGCATAGGGAAATGTACACACACAGACAGACAGATACACAGACACGTTCACTTTTATAGATATATAGATATAAGTTCAGAAAACGATTGGTTTATGAGTTATTAGACATTAAAACAAATATCAAAACTCTTATTCGGAAACATCTAAACATACAGTGTGTGTGGTAGTGCACTATTAATTCTGGAAATGGTATGAACCACAAGTACATAATCCTGGTGGCGATGTTACACATGTAATGATGGGGATGACGTTACACATGTGATGATGGTGATGATGTTACACATGTGATGATGGTGATGATGGTGATGATGTAATACACATTGACACACACAGACATCACACGTTTTAGCAGACTACGTTGTAAGGAACATAGGAAAGTAATAACTCGAATCCTTTTCTTTCTTTTTTCGTAGCAACGAGATTTATTTCCTCATTCTCTCGATACGCGTGTCTTCACGTCACCAACATTTCAAACGTTATCGGCTTTTGAAACGTGCTTTCTCTTTCTCCTTTTTTATAGTATTTTTCTTTTTCCTTACCGTGACGTCATTTCGCACACAGTTTGGCATTTTCATATAGCTGCTATACGGGCTCTGTTCAAATGTTACATACACGGACCAAACCATGACAAAATAATATCAAACAAATACAAAATTCGTGGGAATCAGAAGCATAATATGAAAATATATATATATATATATATATATATATATATATATATATATATATATATATATATATATAAAATTAAGTCATTCAATATATTTTAAAATTTATAGCGGGAAATATTTTAATTTGAAATGAAAAGATTTTTATTATCCTATGTAAAACAAAGAATACATTTGAAATAGTATAACTCCTTATCCTATAGGATTTCGATGTCTACCATCTCTTCAGAGGAGAAAATATTAGCAAATAGTTATAATTGTTTACACCTTATTTGCTAAAGTCAGTGAGACATAGAAAATCACAGTTAAAAGTTGTTTAAGTATTTAAATGTCATAGAGTAAGAGAAGTTAATGAAAAGAGAAGTTAATGAAAAGGATATAAGAATCCGGCGTGGATATATTTAATAGCAGTGCGATGAAATGATCCAAACTGTATTTTGAGTAATCCACATCGCAATGTAATGGTCCGCAGTAGGCATTTTCCTGGAGCAATTTTCTTTATTTATATAATAGTTCCGGTAAATATATATCTTATACGCATAAGCCTGAAGAATCCTAGAGTGGATGAAACGCGGAATATTCAGTGTAGCTTGATCGCCATATACATTTTATAACTTACTAACTAGCTCTACCTACGTATTGGGCACTTTTGAAGTAAATACTTAAAGCTTACGCATAAATCTATACCTTTCGTATATTAATTTTATGTGAGTAAATTAAGTAGTTATATATATATATATATATATATATATATATATATATATATATATATATATATATATACTAGCGAGGGGTGCCCGGGTGTTTTGGGGGAAGGTTAAAAAAAGTAAGTATGAGGATCGAACCCGCACTATATATAAAGTTGTAAATTAAAGTGTGAAAAAAAAGTGCGATGTTAACCATTGCCCCACCGCGAGATGCTAACGGAAATACGTTTGAATTTATTTAATTAGTTGGATTTAGCAGGTGCCCGTTTTAAATGAGGTCAAGTTTTGACTGCGGGATAGTATTCATTTACTGCTGAACGCTTTTTTTTTTCGAAGATATTATAGGAAAAAGACTAACCCACATGCGGCGAGCGACAAATATTGAATATTTATCTGCCCGAAATCGACCAAATTAAATAGACAGGCGAGCTTTGTTGTTACGATTTGTATGTGATATAAAAAGTTTTAAAAAGTTGTGAACCGACCGACCGCTTCTCCGAAAGAAGCCTTTTGTAGACACACAGAAAAAGCGAACACACATACATACATACATTTTCGCTTTTATATTTATAGATATATATATATATATAATTTTTTTTTTACTAGTCATAATGAGTAGGCAGGAATAGACATCAATATTTTGTTTAAAAGATTGACTGACTTTCTGGTCTGTTGATGCGTGAGAAAACCTTTCTAGAGTGTAAATCAATTAATGCTATTGACAACACCTACTGTTTTATCACGAGATCATAATTTATGAATCAAATAAAAATGAAATATGCTTTACGGCATAATCCCATTGATTACTGTACGCGCAATAACCCTTATCCCCGAGTGGCTTCCGGGCCTTGATAATTGGTGACTACCATGTAAAAAAAAGTCAAGTGATATAATGAATATCAATGTTCCCGAGTAGCTATTCACAAGATTATGATTGGCTGGTGCAAGCCATAAATATGGACGAATATACAGTCAGGGCCGATATTGAAAACAAAGTCGAAAGCCTAAAGCGTGAACATACTACCATATTTTACGAACAACGGATATTCCAGTCGACTTAGCAGAATTTATTACTTATGTAGTAACTACTAGTGAGCTACTTCATAAAAAAACCTTACTTTCGAGATATATCATAAACTACTTATTTGCCTAAGCTGGTCACCACTTTATATAGAATTTTGATATACATTTTTTTAGAAAACGCTCCAGAAAAGGCAGGAAGACACTTGATACCAACGAGAGGTTCATTATCGAAAGTGAAAGAAAAACCAAAGTCTTGAAAAGATATGTAGGAGGAAACAGGCAGCAGAAATAAAGTTCCACGAGCCCGCGCTTCTAAGAAAGAAACTACAGGAATGAGAAGCTGCATTAGAGTGCGGTATCAAATTCTAGAAATCATAAAACTACCGAATTGAACCAGCTGGAACAGATAAAGCAGGACATAGATTAGAAAATTCTGAAGAACACTTGGCCATAGTAGTCTACAATATTAAAAAACTCAAAACGTCTTGCTTGGACGGTTAAACCCTCCATTCGGTTTAAGAGTTCCGGTTCTAAAAATCATGCGCATGCGTAAATAAATAAAAACAGAGCCCTAAAAGCAACTTACGGATAGTCTTTCTAATTTTATTTATTTTTTAAATAGATTTAGACATTTTATTTTCTGCACTAACATAAACAAAACGAATATAAATAAATAAATAAATAAAACCTAAAATATTTTTGAAAAAATTATTTGCGTTAAAATAAAAAAAATCGTTCCACTAAAGTGTTTTACTTTTTCTCCATTTAAAATAATAAAATGCCCTAATAATTTTTCTCATGTTTTGCAGGTAAATATTGACGCTTAAAATACTAAGTAAATTTTATATTCACGCCTTACGAAAATAGATTTCATAAAAGAAATCATATATACTTGCATCCCTACAAAGGCAAAGGAAATATTCGATTAAAGTGGTAAGATTTTCCCGCGTTAAAAATATGTAAATAAAAACAAAACCGTAAATGCCTTTTTCCATGTTTTTACATCGACATCATACGACATTTATTTGTATTTTTCAGTGCAAGTTGAACATAAACAAATATGTTTTCGATAAATACTATTTGAAGTATTTTATATACTAGCATGGGTACCCGGAGTTGCCTGGGTGTTTGAAACAAAAAAAAACGGTCACATTTTTTTAAACTTTGACCCCTATTATGACCCCTGAAAATTTATAGTTTTAGTCTCAAATTACATTATTTGGTTGGATCCATGTTCAAGGAATGTATATCTAAAATTTCAAGTGTTTAGTCCCAACATTGTCAGAGGAGTTTGGTAGAGTTCTCAAAGATGAAATCATTGAATTTTGACCCCTTAACAGCAAAATTTATGGTCGAAAACCGATCACATAGATTTTCCCAAATCTCAGTAACCTGTATATCAAATTTCGAGTCTGTAGACTTTAAATTAGCAGAGTTATTGCGAATGAAAACGTACACAAACACACAGAGAGACGGACAGACACACAGACACACAGCCACGGTAACTTTTATAGATATATAGATTGTGCAATTAACAGTTTAAATACGTTAAATTACTCATATATATATATATATATATATATATATATATATATAATATAAACCTGAATGTCTGTGTGTGTATGTGTGTGTGTGTCTGGTCACGAATAGGTTCCTATATGGTTGACTATTTTATAAATCTGATTACATATAATGATAGAAGATATATAGAGACACATGAATGGGTATGTTTGATCTGGCAGAACAGTGGTTCATTAAAATTGTGAGGTCTGCGTTCGCGCCTGATCCACAAAGTATGGAAATAAGAATTTAAAAAATTTAAAAAAAAACGTTTACAAGTGTTTTTGATATAGATGTACATAAGAATACTTTGCTAAGTATGGTTTAACTAAAATAGGGATGGTATAATAAAATTGTTGGGCCTGCGTTCGCGCCTGGCCTCCATAGAATGGAAAGAGGCACACACTTTAATAAAGACTTGTCATATCTATCTGCGTAAGTATACTTTGATAATTATGTTTCAGTTTGAAGAAATATGGTATAATAAAATTATGGGGTGTTCGTTCGCACCTGACCTCGATAGAATGGAAATATGTCACAAAGTTTAACAAGGTTTTTTAATTATAGATCCACAGAATATTGTTATAAGTGTTTCAGTGTGAACAGGTATGGTATAATAAATTATGGGGTTTATCTATTTTATTTTTACTTTCATCATATTTTGCTTTGGTTTTGATACCCCCAAATTCGAAGTTATCTCATTACAACCCATCCTTTTCATAACCTATCATACTTTCATAAATCAGAGTCCATTTTCTGTTGGCAGTTTTGGAACCCAATCAACGACGGGTACTTTTGCTAGTATATATATATAAAGCTGAACGTCTGTGTGTGTGTGTGTCTGGTCACGAATAGTCTCCTACATGGTGGACTATTATAGAAAACTGATCACATACAATAGTACACCGGAATGGGTATGTTTGATCTGGCATATATATATATATATATATATATATATATGTATATATATGTATATATATATATGTATATATATATATATATATATATGAGGAAACATTCCCAGTTGTTGAGACCGTGTAAATAAAGAGAACTTAACTATCAACACATAATAACATCTAACTCTTTTTTATATGAATGAAACATAACAAAAGATCCTACAATCAGTAACTGTTACCAAAGCCAATAAAAGCAATTGGTTAAAAAAACGAATACAAGCATTTAACTGGTAAAGCCTATGTAAGATTCCTTTAATTTTGAAAGTCAATTTTTAACTGTAACTGTAATCAAACGAATAGTAATTACTTTTCTACGTACTTGCTTAAGATTTTTTTTATGATTTAAAATATTGTTAAGTTTTTTTATTGTATTAAATTTCGTATTTGGTAGTTTAAAGACATAAATATTACTTGCAAATATTCTTTAATATTTGGAAGATTATGCAAATATTCTTTAATACTTTGAAAATTATTTAAACAATATATTTTTTAGCCGGTGCTTATTTAATCTAATAATAAATAAAATTGAATTTCAAATGAAGTAACTCTTATATTTCTAAAAGGGAGGTCGCAAATAGTAATATAGTCAAAAATTACGAAAAGCGATAAGATAAAAAATTTATTATTCGTGAAAAACAATTCTTACAAACAATTTTATAAAGTTACACGATGGGGCGAATATATTTGGTCACGTGGTTAAGCAAAAGAGGAAGTAACTAAGTCGAAATAATTTGTATCACGCAGAATTTATTCAGAAAACAAAAATAAACATAACATATAAAAATTATTTGTGAATTTTTTTTAAATATATTTTTTAACTGTTTTCAAATCTTTTGGCATTACTATCCCAAAATTGGCATTAAATTTCCTAGAATGTAAAACTTTCCACAGTTAACTCTCCAATTCAAATAGGTAAATTTCCAAACCAAATCGCTAGATGAAAAAAAATGGCCTTTTTATGAATACTTATTTTTCTACCATATAGTTTTTCGTAATTCTTAAATATATTACTATTTTAAATATTACAATTATGTCGGTACTATTTGGTTAAGTGTAAATTCATTATTTTTCGTTATAATATAGAAGCACCTTTTAGCCTGTTTAAAGCAGACAAAAGTTATAGCGGTTGACATGATGTGCTTTATGACATACTAATAGAGTAATGTCGTATTGTCGTAAATAAGCCGCATTAATTCCTAACAGTGCATCGAACGGAGACCATAATATTTAGTTCGCTGCACATTATCATAAAAAAATCAATAAAACAATCGTCAATTAATAATGTTTCATTATGTATATGAAATCGAATCAAGACAAACACTTATACTTGGGGTATAATTAGATTTAATGTTGAAACCACCAAGAGAAATCTATATATCTATATTTTTTTAATTTTTAATATCCTTTTACACGAATGTTTCTGTTATGTAACAAAATATATTTAGTCGTGGTCTATTTACGTAATTGTTAAAACTATTTTCTTTCCGTCACGCATATCACGTTTATACTTTAATTATGTATACTCACAATTCCATAGCTAGCTATAATATATACTACGAGTCACTGGTAGTCTAGTATTTGTATAAAAATACCGAGACTAATAACTAAGGCTGTGAAAACAACATATTCTTTTTATTATTTTGACTCTCAAGTATATATCCGACACAGTTAGACATAGTTACACTTCAACCGAGAACCACAGCACTCTATATAAAAACACATAAGACGTTAACCGATATATAGTCAAGAGTACAAACAATAAGAAGAATATGCTGTTGTCACAAACAATGAGAAGAATATGCTGTTGTCACATCCCTACTAATAACATCACGTCTGTTAAAGAGAGATTGCAGAAAAAAGATAGAGAAGCAATAGTAATAGCAATACGAATTTATTTTAATTTTAGTAATATTCGGCTAGCCCAGAATTCATTCACACTTGACCCAGCCAGTGTGTGAAAAAATGTTACTGACCTTTTTCTATGATAAAGGACTTCAAGGAAATCCATTGCTGTAATTGAACCCAGCATGTTAAAAAAAAGGAGAAAAAAAAACACGAAAAAACAAGCAGCTGACACGTGAATAAACGTCGAGCCACTTCATTAAAATCGAGCCAGTTCCACAAAAAATACAAAATTTCCGGCCAGTCAATAACCGGAAATGGCAGCAGACTATGGCTGTACCTATATTTAGTCATAACGCTACAAAACAGGACAGACAATTAGAGAGAGAAGCGGAAACATTAGTGTTAACAAATAAAGAACCTGGTCTGTCCACTTAATGTACAAAGCAATTTAGAATAACTTTTGTGCATCAGATTTTTTATATTTACATTTGACTTTTTCAAGTTACCGAGTATGACTATGTGTCACCCGCCTTAGACAAACAAAGGCAAGGTTTTGTTCGACATTGACCCAACACTATCACGCCATATATTTTTGTTTCATTAGTTTTTCTACTTACAATACATTTTTAAACCAAATAACTCATCCAAATTGCCTGCTCAAATCCAGTCAAAAGTATATATTATGTTGTTAGAACATTTTCAGATCTTTAAAGTATGAGTTCGAGTATTGCTCCACTCCTTTTTGTTAGCTGGTCTTGATCATGTCTATTTATTAAGTATACTATTCATTTCCTTAAATCCAATGTTTTATTTTCACAATTTTTATATCGTTTCATACCTGTTCATATTATTTATCTTCAGGCTTTTATTGGCGTCGTTGCGCCCATTTAGTATTTTATCTTACGCTTTTCTTTGGCACCTTACATATTATCGGACCTTACGAAGTGTGTCGTGTACAGTCATTAGATTCCTACTTAAATATTATTGCCCGAGAATAACTGTGCACCAATTTATATTTCCCTGTGATTCCAACCAAGACATAAGGACATGAAACCTTATGTCTTGAATCCTTTTTTAACATTTTGATCAAAATCCTTTACACAGTTTTTATTCTTGAAAATACCTTAAACTAAAGGTAAAGAATCGGCAAAAAATGAACTGAATAACCTTTGCAATAATTGCTACCTAATGACAGTGGATCAAATTCAATACTAATTTACAAATATTCTATTTAAGATGCTATGTTATATATATATATATATATACATATATATATATACATATTATATATACACTTATATATGTATATATGTATATATGCATATATATATTTAAAACCCTATAATTATACAAAAATGTTGAATGTTTTAGTAATTGATTTCTAATATCTACCAATACCGATATCTGTATTGCAATTACAGAGACATCAATCTCATCGATTTCGCATGAAATGTCTCTGCGTCTATACTACCAAGAAGATTCTAACTCAAACGTTGTCATAGGATCACTGTCAATCAAGGTGGTTTCCCTTCTAAAAAGGTCTCTGTGGATGAGGTTTTAACGCAATGGGAAACTCGTAAACAAATATCTGTGTGTGAGTTCGCCAAACTAATCAAGAACCTTGATTCCAGTAAAGCAACTGGCCCAGACGGCATTCCAATTATAGTGTTGAAAAAGCTTCGACCAGAACTTACCCCCATACTTACCAAACTCTTTAAGCATTACCTTAAGGAGATGTGCTTTCCTACAACCTGGAAAACCACGTCAGTATGCCCTGTATTTAAGAACTCAGGTGATAAGTCATATTCCTCTCAGTACAGACGAATAAATCTCTTGTGTGTAATGAGTAAGTTACTGGAATCCATATTTAATAAAGAAGTAGTCAACCACCTCAGCAGAAATAACCTCCTTTGTGAAATGCAATATGGTTTTCGTTCTGCTAGATCTACAGCTGATGTGCTAACAGTTATATCTCATAGGATTAGTAAATCTCTCGACAAAGGCTTCCTTTCTAGGGCAATTGCTCTTTACATATCAAAACCCTTCGATAATGTATAGCATACGGGTATACTTCACAAAATTTCCAGCTACGGTATAACTGGAAACGTTTTCTCAATAATTAAATCATTTCTCTCTGATAGGCTCATAAGAGTAGTGGTTGATGGGCAGAAATCAGATGGCCACAGTATTAATGCTGGAGTCTTCCAAGGGTCCATCCTGGGCCCAACTCTCTTCCTGATCTACATCAACGATCTCCCAAAACACATACTTAAATCATTCGTTGACATCTATGCTGATGACACGACCATCTTTGGCAACACATCAAAGGATGTAAATGACAAAGCTCTCTCTGATTCCCTCTCATCTGATCATTCTTAATTGGTTTTCTACGTTTTTCGTCTTTTTTATGTCATTTCTATTTTTACAAATACATTCAAAGTAAAGTTTCATTTCTTTCTTGACTATAGTTCAGGGAAAAAACAAAAAAAATCAATGTTATTATCTTATGTTTTAGACTGGGATCGATGGATTCTTTAAGTGAGTATTTATAATTTGTATTATTTGCATTATTCGATAAAACCGTTGCCATCTTGGATACTTTCGCACAACGTTTCAACCGATGTAACACTTGATCTTTTTCGAGTGTAGCATTTAACAGGAATAACTTCGAAGCGATAGACGTTTGGGGGTTGAAGACTCAATTTTCACTCCATGTGACTGGGGAATTAAAAAAAGGTGTTAGTAAAGATAGTTCTTGGTTGACGAAACAAAAACTTACATGCATTAAACAAAAGATCTAGTTCAAAATTCTGTTTATATTCTTGAGTTTTACATAAAGACTACTGAGATTCCTAAAATAAAATTTATCCTTCGTTTTCGGGGGCACAATTAAATAATTTCTCTCTGATAGGCTCATAAGAGTAGTGGTTGATGAGCAGAAATCAGAGGCCCACAGTATTAATGCTGGTGTTCCCCAGGGGTCCATCCTGAACCAACTCTCTTCCTGATCTACATCAATGACACGGCCATCTATGGCAACACATGAAAGACCGTAAATGACAAATCTCTCTCTAATCCCTTCTCTTCTGATTTGAGCGCGTGGTACAGTGGGGGAAGGGGTGGCTGGTTTTCTTTTAATGCATCTAGAACCAAGCTCCTATCTTTACATCATCAACGTTCTAGCATCAATTGAAATAGCTGGCTCTCGTCTTGGGGAGGCTTCATGTTTTGACAAGCTCCTGGGTTTTACCTTTACTCCTGATCTGAAATGGAACACGTATATCAAGCCTGTTGCCCAGACCGCTGGGAAAATGGTGGGATCATTCTACCGCTCCAGAAGATATCTCATTACTGATGCAATTCTCTATCTCTATAAAAGCCAAGTACGTCCAAAGATAGAGTACTACTGCCACATCTGGGCTGGAGCTTCTTAAAACAGCCTATCCTGCCTTGACAAAGTACAAAATAGACTTCGTGGCTTAGTGAGGGATGCCCCTTTCTCTTCCCTGTATCCTCTCTCCTACAGAAGAGACGTTGCGGGCCTGTATTTGTTTTATCCTTATTTCCATGGCAAGTGCTCGCCCGAGCTCCAATTTCTGCCCCCCTCGCCAATCTTTCACGAGAAACACCCGTCTAGCTAAAACAACTGTCAGTAATTTTCCCCACTCTTTATCAGTGTCCTAAATCAAAACGTAGATTCCATGAACAAAGTTTCTTTCTGAGAAGTGCACGCCTGTGGAATTCTCTTCCGTCTGCCTGTTTCCCACCTGACTACAACTTGGATGTTTTCAAGTCCAACATAAACAAATTCAGGATTAATCGTCCCCTTAAGTGGGACACTTTATCAAATCTCCAATACCAACTATTAATACGATATTATCCCATTGATTACTGTACACTCAATAACTTTTATCCCCGATTTGCTTCCGGGCCTTGATAAGTGGTGATTCCCCATGTAAAAAAAAATATGTTATGGGCAGTAATATTTACAAACTTACGTAAAAAAAATCTTGAATTTACGTCCTATTAAACAATACAAACTAGTTAGTATACGTTATATATATATATATATATATATATATATATATATATATATATATATATATATATATATATATATATATAACAAGAGAGAGAGATAGGGGAAAGGAATGGAGAGACATGCATGCATCCATAAATAAACTTTAGTTTTTTTTACTTTTCCGGTTGCTCTTCTTTCCTCTTACTTTAAATTACTTTCTTATAAATATCAGATGGATTACAAAGACTTTCTTTTTATCGCTGCGTCCGGGTGGGGCCTTTTAGCTACGTTTTCCATCCATATTATTTATCTATATAAGTTGATCATTGGTGTGCGGCTTACTCATCTTTATTTTACGTCATTTGATTTTTCGTAGTTTGAATTCTGTTGCACTTAAAACAATAATTGAAAATTTAATATGTATATCATTAATTGCTTGATGAAAGATAATGTTTTTAAATTGCAACAAAATGTGCATTACATAAAAGAAATCCAAGGTAATTTTTCATTCAATTTAAATTAAATTTTGATACCTTACTTTGTAAAATTTATAAAAGCGCACTTCGAAGATAAATAAATTTCAAATTGAATCTTGTAGCTTTATTTTTAAAGCCTATAGTAAAAACATTTTGTTTAATCATTTTTATGCCTTGGATGAAATGCTTTTCAAACGTGTATCTTATCTTTTTAAAATTATATTTTAAAACATCCCTTCTCTCTATTTCAGTTTGTATTTCTCCTCACACCACAACTAAGTTTTTGCAACTCCCTTTAATAGGGTATGTCATGAAGGCTACTTCACAAGTTCTCTAACTATGGTATAGCTGGAAATGTCTTCACAATTATTTTAATCATTTCTTTCTGACAAGTTCATAAGAGTAGTAGTTGATGGTCAAAAATAAGAAGCTCACAGTATTAATGGTGGAGTTCCTCAAGGGGCCCATCCTGGGTCCAACTCTTTTCCTGATCTATATTAATGATCTTCCAAATCACATCCTTACATCATTTGTTGACATTTATGCTGGTGACACTACTATGTATGGTAGCACATCTAAGTCAGTAAACGACCAAGTTCTCTCCGATTCTCTCTCCCCTGATCTTGAGCACGTGGTACAATGGAGAAAAGAGTGGCTGGTTACTTTTAATGCATCTAAAACCAAGCTTCTCTCTTTACATCATCAACGCTCTGATCCCCATCTGGCATCAGATGAAATGAATGTCTCTCGTCTTAAGGAGGCCTCAAGTTTTGACAGGCTTCTGGGCTTGATGTTTACTCCTGATCTTAAATGGAACAGGTACATCAAATATGTTGCTAAGGCCACTCTTGGCCTTGATAAATGGTGATGCTTATGTAAAAAAAAACTCTCTCTTTGTAATAAAGGCCTGAATAATGAGAAAATATGGTTCATAAAAATTGTGGGCTCTGCGTTCGCGCCTGGTCCCTAAAGTATGGAAAAAAATTTAACAAAAACATTTACAAGGGTTTTTGATATAGATGTATATAAGAATACTTTGATAAGTATGTTTCAACTAAAATAGGGATGGTATAATAAAATTGTTGGGCCTGCGTTCGCGCCTGCACTCCATGGAAATATGGCACAGACTTTAACAAAGACTTTTCATATCTATTTGCGTAAGTATACTTTGATAATTATGTTTCAGTTTGAAGAAATATGGTATAATAAAATTATTGGGTGTGCGTTCGCGCCTGACCTCCATAGAATGTAAATATATCATAAAATGTAACAAGTTTTTTTTAAAAGGGGTGAGGGTCCACAATAACACCTTAACTTTAATCTTAATTCACGTTAGTTTTTATTTTCTTTTGTTAGTTGAATTATATTGTGTCGAATAAATTCACCTCATAAATTCACGTTCTTATTAAAGTGACCCCCCCCCAAAAAAAAAGTCGGAACTTTAGACAGTTCTCGACACAAATTTTGCATGACTGTTTTTCCTTCTCCACTTGTGGCACTATTTCGAAAATAGATAAATAGATAAATAATAACAAATAAGAACGTTAATTGTTATCGTGTCAAAAGAAGGAAAACATTCTGCTCACGTGATTACATGTCTTTTTAAAAATATTTACATAATCTTTTTATTTATATATCTGTTTAAGCTTTTTTCAGGGTACTAGAAGGAATTCATTAGATTACAATCCTTTCGGCGTGTTCTTTACATTACAATAGCACAACCCTGAATCCGACGGCACAATAGTACAGTGTTTATTTTTATTTATATATCTGTTGAAGCTTCTTTTTGCCAGTGTACTAGAAGGAATTCAGTTGATTACAACCCTTTCTGCGTGTTATTTACATTACAATAGCACAACCCTGAATCCGACGGCACAATAGTACACCGTTTAATACTTTAAAACTGAAACGAAGCTATTCTGCTTGAAAAGGGAGCTATTTTCTTCTTATTCATATTTATATCGATTCTTTGCTTTAAAAAACTAAAGTAATTACGTGTTTACTTTTTTAATATCCCATTTTGCTGTTCCGGATTATTTTACTAAAGTAAGTAAAGCTTCATTATTTTTCAAAACTGTTTTTGTTTCTTTGCTTTTCAATATTTCGTCGATATTATTTAGTAAGAGTGTTTAGCAGAAAAGCCAACAAACGGCTACCTGAAAAAATAAATATACAAGAAATTAATGTTACCGTAGTCAATAAAAATTCCGTTCATGTTTTTTTTGTTTTGTTTTAAACAATTTTTATGCTCTTTACTTGAAATAATTTCAGCGAACCGAAATTAAAACGAAATTTGAAGCGATAACTACTTAAATTAATTTTTATATGAACTACACATGCCATAATCCTCAAGCACAAAATAACGTAAAATATTAAAATATGTCTATAAATATTCCTTACGTTGACGGAACTCTCTTAAATTGTTAACACAGAATGCTCAGGGGCCCTTCCTTCAAATTGAAAACGGGGCTCTCCATTTCAAAGTCGCTGCCATTTTGATTTTTTTTAAACCAGTTGGTGAATTAAAAGAAAAAAAAAATTTTTTACAAACTACTTAAAAATACAAACCAATGAACTTGTCTACCATAAAAGTAACTTTAATTGACTATGGTAACATTTATTTCTTGTATATTTATATTATATATATATATATATATATATATATATATATATATATATATATATATATATATATATATATATATATATATATATATATATAACATTTTCTCTTTGTAAGGAAACATCATTTTGTTCGTCACTCTTTGCTACGAATGGAAACAAAATTTATATAAAAATATATTTTCGCGAAAATTATCTTCACTTTCATCATATTTTGCTTAGGGTAAAATTTTTGAGTATCAAAACCTATCTATTTACAACCGCCTCGTTTTCATAACCTATCATACTTTTATCAATCAGTCCATTTTCTGTAGGCTGTTTTTGAACCCAGTCAACGACGGGTACTTCTGCTAGTATATATCATAAAGTATATATATACATATATATATATATATATATATACGTACATATATATATATATATATATATATATATATATATATATATATATATATATATATACGTGTTTAACCCGTATGTTTCTCTCTTATAAGATGCAGATAAGAAAAAAAAAACATTTGCTTGACTGTTCTAATTCGGTCGAACGATGTAATAACTTTATTTTTCTCATTGTCTATTTAGAAAATATGCATTAAGACGTGCAAGTCGCCTAATGTCTTAGCAAGAAATAGTTTTGTTTTTTTTTGTGATTCGTGTTATAATTTTTTGGATATTCAACATACAATTTTACGACAATTCTGCTTTGAAAAAAAATCAATGTTCGGAGAAAGTATGGTTCAATTTGCCTTGAAACAATTGTAAATGAATTTAATACATTTAGGTACACTCTAAATTTAAACATGATTTTAAAATCATAAAACGCGTCAATAAACCTATATATATATATATATATATAATGCATTGCAAGCCCTTCGGACACGTTATGGGATCAGCCCACAGAATGTGATCTTGTATGGACAGAGCATTGGAACGGTGCCGACTGTGGATTTGGCTTCCAGATTTGAAGTCGGAGCAGTTATCCTACATTCGCCCCTCACGTCTGGAGTCCGATTGGCGTTCCCGGACACTAAACGGACTTGGTTTTTCGACGCTTTTCCTAGATTCATCTGCCTTACTTTTAATGCTAGGTTTATTTTTGGTGTCTTTTCAATTCAATAGAAATCCTCCTAAATTTGCTGATGAGGAGACCGTGCTTACCAAAAAAACTATGTATAATTATTCTACGTGACTTCATGTATACCACAAATAAAAAGCACGGATTTCCGAAACGATCGTACAGATAATTGACTTTGTTGTTGTTCCTTCTTATGAAACTGATTTTTAATTTAATTAAATTTTGATTTTTAAATTTTAAAAATTTTAAAACTTTTAAATTATAAATCACATTACTTAATATATATATATATATATATATATATATATATAGATATATATAGATATATATATATACATATATATATATATTTATATATATACATATATATATATATAGAGAGAGAGAGAGAGAAAGAGATAAAGAGAGAGAGATAGTTTGCAGGTTCAAAACTCAATTAAGAAATGCTAATTCTCAAAATAAAATGTAAAATTTAATGTTTGAACCAAAGAATTGAAATTAATGTCCTTAATCCATGATTTTCAATGTAATTACATCTCTTGACGGAGAAATTCTTGCAAACACTAACATTGGTTCGCAATTATTTTGCTAAATAGCACATACAGAGAAAATATTAAAGATAAAATGCCTTTAAGGGACATAAAAAGGGAATTAGTGTCGAAAGCATAAAAAGGATATCATCATTGGTATTCAAATGCAGAATTAATCATTGAAAAAGAAAAATTAATATCCATATTGTAAGAATGGTATAATGTAGGTAAAAGTCAAGGATTTCTGGTAAATGTATCCAAGGCAAACAGGACGCAATCCTTTGCGAAAATTAAACCTTTCATTATTGGTAACAGATGTATGTTCTTTTGTACAAGGTAATAATGAAAGATAATATAAAATACAGTTGTTATATATTATAATTTGGATTGGACATATATAAAATAATATCCAGGGAAATAAAGAATAAAAATTACAACAACAAAAAAACTCATAGTTCAGAAGCTAGCAACTAATGAAATGAAAATTAAAATTAAAAGTTGTAAATTATATATTCCATATTGAGCGCTTGTCTAAGAATTAAAATGAAGGAATGAGGGTATAGTAGACAGATGGAAAAGGAAGAGAGAAAAACTAAAAAAAAGTCAATATTGGTGAGTGGTATTGGGTGGATATTTCTGTTGTTAAGGTCGATGGCTCCTACAGGATGAATTAGTCAAGGATAAAGTGTGTAAGAAGGAAGAGAAGGAGAGAGACAGAAAGAGTGAAGATTCAAAAGAAATGGGAAATATCAGTTAATCATACAAAAAACAATTATTTGAACAGGAAATATTTATAATATACACTAAATACAAGCACATATATACAGATTCACACAGACACATAAACGTACATATATACGTATATATATACACACACGTACATTCATATATATGCATACCCATATAAATATATATATTCACATACACACTCATATACACACATAATACACATATACACACATACACATACAATACATACATACATATATAGATACATAAACACAGACATGCACCCATGAATATACACACATACATATATATATATATATATATATATTCATACAATTTTTTACTATAATAATTAAATATATATATATATGAACAAATGATTAATAAAACATGTTCAAAAACATCTTGAAAAAGAGTTAAAAACATATTTAATTTTAAAAAGGAAGCACAAGATAAGTGGATAGTCCTTAATCCGCGGAGTTTCGAAGAAATACTCTCCTTCTCATCAGAGGGCAGGGATTAGCAAAATGCGGGATCGGATTTCGCATGTAAAAGTATTTAATGAAACCACAAGTAAGTCACAGATCTTACTTGGTTAAAAAAAAAAGGGTGAGGTAAGGGGAATAGGAGGTAAAAGAAAAAATGATAAAAAGATTTCACATGAATGGATAGTCCGGTGAAGGGTAAAATCCAAACATTGGTAAAATCCAAACATTGTCGGATTAATAACTTCCAATCATACAGGGAAGTTCCAAATGATCCAAAATGAGCCAAAAGGCAGAATTCTTTGGAAAAAAATCACAAATGGAAAGAGTTCAAAATTATTAAAAGAAAAGTTCAAATGTGCACAGAAAAAGCACTTTTTATTTATATATATATATATATATATATATATTAATTTTATTTATACAAACATTAATGGTTACATATGTGCATACATGTTTCTGTAATCACCCGCGTTGGGGGATTACGTCTTAAGGCCAAGAATTACCGTCGAAGTGATATTTCCACCAAATACATTTTCCTATTTCGTTTATCAAGTTAGCATGCAACCTGGGTGGGAGTCATAAAATACGCATAAAATATCACTTTCGACGGTAATTCTTGGCCTGAAGACGTAATCCCCCAACGCGGGTGATTACAGAAACATGTATGCACATATGTAGCCATTAATGTTTGTATAAATAAAATTAATATACCTGCTCTGTTCACTCATTGAGCACTATTTTGGTAGACACATGTTGTTTCATTGGATGTACTTCTAGGAAACTAAACTCTACTGGCTATATATATATATATATATATATATATATATATATATATATATATATATGCAAAGTCAAAGGCAATTTTATAAATAGTAATTTTTAGTAAAACTAATTTTAATTAAGAAAAAAATAATCGACCAACAGTATATTAAAAATCCAAAGGTTCAATATTATAATATTTAAAATAAAATACCCAAGATGAATAAATTACTGCCGGGGTAGATGAAAGGGATGTATAGATGACAAGCAATGGATGATAATATTGAAAGAACAATTCTCTAGAATTAGTCGCTACATCCAATTTACTTTGAGATAGAAAACTATTATAGAGAAAAAAGTATTGTTCTTATTTACTAAAAGAATATTACCTTCATTATTAAGCTAAATTTATTGGTATTATTGAATTACTTTCTGTTGATGATATGAATTGTTTGTAAAGCCATGGACGGTTTGGATGAGTTTGTAATTTCCGATTAAAACTACCTGTTGACCGTTCCTGGAGATGTATTGTCGAATATGCCTCTACCAACTTTTCTCTACGGTAGCCAATGAAGACTAATTTATAGAAGGGCATTAATTTATGGAAGGGCATTACCGTACATATTCACACTTTTCAATATATACATATGCACATAAAGTTATGAACAGTACATAGGACTCGAAAAAAGCAGAGCGGAAGTGCTAGTAAATTAATAAGATAATACTCATCTCAATAATGAATTCCAATTAAATTATATATATATATATATATATATATATATATATATATATATATGCCTAGTTTTTACTATTCCAAAAAATTGCAACAATGGCGTCCTCAGCGACTATGAAATTCTTCTTTGCCCTAACTGCATTAATCAATGAATGAAACCTATGCTTGAAACCCATGTTTGAATGTTTTTATTGTTTTTTTATTAAAAAAAATTTCAAAGACTCTAGACATGATTTTATATGATTTGAAAAATTCCCACCCATCGTAGGCAATGTGTGTAAAAATACCATTGTAGTCCAAGGGTTCAAATGAAAAGAACACTTTGGATATGATTACATTTGCCCTGTATTTAAGAATTCAGCTGATAAGTCATTGTTGTTTGCCCTGTATTTAAGAATTCAGGTGATAAGTCATCTCCCTCTCAGTACAGACCAATAAGTCTCCTCTGTTATGCGTAAATTGCTGGAATCCATATTAAATAGAGAAATAGTCAACCACCTGAGGAGGAATAACCTTCTTAGTGATACACAATATGGTTTCCGCTCTGCTAGATCTACCGCAGATGTGCTGACGGTTATATCCCACAGGATTAGTGAATCTCTTGACAAAGCCTTCCTTTCTAGGGCAATTGCTCTTGATATATCTAAGGCCTTCGACAAGGTATGGCATAAGGGTCTACTTCACAAGATTTCCAGCTAGGGTATAACTGGAAATGTTTTTTCAATCATTAAATCATTTCTCTCCGATAGGCTCATAAGAGTAGTGGTAGATGGACAAAAATCGGAGGCCTGCAATATAAATGCTGGAGTCCCTCAGGGGTCAATCCTGGGCCCAACTCTCTTCCTGATCTACATCAATGACCTCCCTAAACACATACTTAAATCATTCGTTGACATCTATGCTGATGACACGACCATCTACGGCAACACATCAAAGGCTGTAAATGACAAAGTTCTCTCTGATTCTCTCTCCTCTGATCTCGAGCGCGTGGTTCAGTGGGGGAAGATGTGGCTGGTTACCTTTAATGCATCCAAAACCAAGCTTCTCTCTTTACATCATTAACGCTCTGACCCCTATCTGGCATCAATTGTGATGAATGGCTCTCGTCTGGGTGAGGCCCCGTGTTTTGACAAGCTTCTGGGTTTGACCTTTACTCCTGATCTGAAATGGAACACGTACATCAAGTCTGTTGCCAAGGTCGCTGGAAAGATGGTGGGATCCTTCTACCACTCCAGAAGATATCTCACTACTGATGCAATTCTCTATCTATATAAAAGCCAAGTACGGCCAAGGATGGAATACTGTTGCCATATCTGGGCAGGAGCTGATAAAAACAGCCTATCCTGCCTTGACAGAGTACAAAATAGACTTCGTGGCTTAGTGGGGGATGCCCTTTTCTCTACCCTGCAACCTCTCTCCCACAGAAGAGACGTTGCGAGCCTATCCTTGTTTTATCGTTATTTCCATGACAGGTGCTCGTCTGAACTCCAATCTCTGGTCCCCCTTCGCCAATCTTTCACGAAAAACACCCGTCTAGCTGAATCCACTGTGAAAAATGTCCCCCACTCTATATCTGTGCCTAAATCAAAACGCGGATTCTATGAACAAAGCTTCTTTCTTAGAACTGCACGCCTGTGGAACTCTGTTCCGTCTGCCTGCTTCCCTCCGGACTACAACTTGGATGTCTTCAAGTCCAATGTTAACAAATTCCTAATGAACCGCCCCCTTAAGTAAACACTTCATCAAATTTCCACACTAACGTAGTGTACTTGCAATAACCCTTATCCCTGAGTGGCTTCCGGGCCTTGATAAGTGGTTATCACTGTGTAAAAAAAACAAAAAAACATAAATCCGAAGAATAGTTGTATTTGTGTTTGTACATATTGCTGCCATCTTTTATTTTATTCCGATCTAATGTATTTCCTGACATACAACTAGGATTTAAATGTAATGTTTGTACTGTCTCAGGACTATTTTCTCGGATATTACTCCTTTATTGCAGGTAAACATATTTAATCTTTTCAGAGGGGCAGTTAATTGCCTGTCACCTGATGAAGTGTTCGTCCATCGTTGTCGGTGAAGACCGCGAACATCACAGATGATGCTGTTTTTGTGGACAAATTTGCACAATATACTATCACACCTCTCGTAAGTCGGCGTTTATGTTATTCCACTAGCAAGTAGAAATTCAGGACGAGATAAGTGCATAGCATATAAAGCGCTTGCTATCCTCTATTTGGTACTGGCCAGGCTCAACGCTGCTTAACTTCCGGTGTATCAACGTGATTATGCCGTATGTATGATAAAACCTTATTCGTAAAAAAAATGCTAAAAACGCCAACTTTTTAGTTAAATTGGCTGGAGTGATTACTATTAAATCCAAATATTGCTATTTGGCATTAAAACTAATAAAGTGGAATGATTCTCTTTTTGAAACAAACAAATAAATAAAAGTTATTTGAATTTTATGTCATATATTCACTCTCATTTTCGATATCATTTACAATTTATTAGAGTATAATTCACGCTGACACACCGATTCCCGTTAGATCACTTAGTTAAAGCAACGTTGGGCCTGGTCACTTCTATGGTATAAACATTTGGAAACTCTACGTGATTTATCTTGCTATCCGTTTACATCGCCATCATTTCCAGTCAATTCTCCTTGTCACTGGACTTAAGCAGTGTCGATTCAGTAGAGGTGTGGTTTAGGCTTCAGATGTAGCTACTATTACAGGGAGTATCCCTTGTCTCTTGAGATTTAACGAACGCATCACACTATGCATTATTTTTATCTAGATGATGTGTTATACAAAACCATAAGAACTAAATAAACATCCCACAAATAATCAATGCATGTTACAAACTTCTTTTCCATGTAATGCATACGAGAAACGTTAAAAAATAATGACTTCTATTTTTATTCCACCCGAATAGATTAAAAGTCATCTCAGTTTTCCAAGTACTTTAACCACTGCGCCATGGGACCCTAGGCGCAGTGGTTAGAGTATTTGGAAAAATCAATTGTAAAAAGTGATATTCTCCTGAAGGTTGAAGGTTCAATCCTCGGTGTGGACGACCGAAAATGCAATTGCGAATTACTTAGGGCCTCCATCCAGTCACGTCTGATAGAACATGCTACCCCCGTGAAGTAAATAATAGGTTCTGTTAAAAATTCCGTCCAAGTTCCCGAGTTCGAGAGAAACATTGCCGACTTCGAAAATACATACCTGAAGAAGGTCGAAGGTTATATCAACTGAAAAGTTGTGAAAATCACACTCAAGTTGAGAACAGTAGTCTGGTGAATATAAATAATACGAATAATCAATCCTCATCTCAAAAATTCAAAAAAGTCAAAGAGATTTGTGCTTACTATAACCTTCTTACGTAAATATTACGCAAGTAGAAATCATGTAGAATATCTGCATGAATATAATTACACGTAATAGTTAACTAAAGATGGTCATCCCATAAGAACCCCCCCAAAAAAACTAATAGAGAAATATACAAATTAGCAAATTCTTTTGCAAATTAATGCATTTCAACGCCCTATCAAAATAACAACGTTGTATCCTCTTTATAAATAAACAAAAAAGGGTTTTTAATATAAATATCAATACACAAAAAGCCCTAAATTTATATATATATATATATATATATATATATATATATATATATATATATATATATATATATATAAGGCTGAACGTCTGTGTGTGTGTCTGGTCAAGAATAGGCTCCCATATGGCTGACTATTCTAGAAAACTGATCACATATAATGATAGAAGATATATCGAGACACAGGAATGTTGATCTGGCATAATGATGATTCATTAAAATTGTGGGGTCTGCGTTCGCGCCTGGTCCAAAATGTATGGAAATAAAAAGATTAAAAATTAAAAAAACGTTTGCAAGTATTTTTGATATAGATGTACATAATAATACTTTGATGAGTATGTTTTAACTTAAATAGGGATGGTATAATAAAATTTTGGGTTTGTTAATATAGATCCACAGAATATTGTGAATAGTATTTCAGTGTGAACAGGTATGGTATAATAAATTATGTGGTTTATCTATTTCATTTTGACTTTCATCATATTTTGCTTTGGTTTTGATACCCCCAAATTCGAAGCTATATTTTTACAACCCTTCCTTTTCATAACCTATCATACTTTCATAAATAATAATCCATTTTCTATGGGTGCTTTTGTAACCTAGTCATCGACGGGTACTTTAGCTAGTATATATATATATATATATATATATATATATATATATATATATATATATATATATATATAGGGGTCTTCATACAGATTATTTTACCGTAACATTACGCTTTACTAAGGATAGACGTGCACGCTATTCAAGCCAGGGTCGAAAATCGACTGTTTTGTGGATAGTCAGTGATTCAGTCTTTAGGCTCCAGAAATGATTTTGTAAAAGTTTAATGTTTACATAGACATTGCCAAGCATCGAAGAGTGGTATATTCGTTTATTCGGATAATTTTGCATTATCGCTAATGATGTTTGACGAGTCCCACATGACAGTATGTAATTTCGAATGTGATATATGTAGCAATACATCGATAGATCGTTTCGCTCGGTTACATCTCTCCGGCGTGCTTAATAGGAAAACTATCCACGCCGAGATCGAAACAACACTGTTTCTATAAAGGTCGTTAATCACTGTTTGTATGAAGAGCTTCATATTATCGGTTATTATATAGGTGTGAAAGTGTGCTTTTATATGCACTCGTGTTTATGCGTGTGTCACCAGTATCAAATCGATTGATCACAATAAGTGGAAGGCAGTTTCTGAAACATTGTCCGTTGGTTACAATACAAACACACGCCTTCCTTTGATGGCCTATATAGGAGACCCCTTGTTATTTCACGCGTTCGCTCCGAGGTATCGGTATTGTGTAAACAACAGCTTGTTAGTATAGAATTACGTTAAACTTCAATTGACCTTACAAAATCGGAAACGCAGACGGAGAAAGCAATAGGACAATACATTCTTTTTTATTATTGTAGTTTCACTCCAAATAAGGCATAGTGCCACTTTGATGTAGAGGGGGCTACTATCTGGGGCAGGGATACTATGTAGGGAGTTGAGCAGCAAGATGTCTTTTTACATTACCCTTGAATTTCTGAATGTCAATACAGTCGGAGAAGCAAGAACCCGGAAGGGAATTCCAAAGTTCTGGGGGAATAAAATTAGAGTATAAGAATAGAAGACGTTCTGGCATTTAGGGATCTCTTTTGAATAGTAATAGAATTTTGCTGCTTATTGGGTTTTTCGGGGATGTTTAGTCGAGGGATACAAGGAAGTGTAGTTCGTCGAAGCATCTACTATTAAAATACTTGTAAAACAGGCAGAGGGATGAAACATTTTGTCGATGAGAAAGAGATTGAAGCTTAGATGACAGTTCGCAACCTATTAGATTGGTGAGTTTTTTTTTTAATCCTGTCCAGTTTAGTTTCTTTTCCTTTTGAGAAAAAAAAACATTTACTGCATTAACCATGGATAAAGGTTAATACAGAATTTCATAGAAGCGCCGGATTTTATCAGCTTGTCGACATTAACAACAACAGGGTGATTGGAAAGTAACTTTCCACATTTGAAATCGATTACTGAAATAAAGTTCTCACAAAACAAAACTAGGAGATTGAAGAGAATTACGAGGTTGACCTTTTATTATTCTTCTTTAGCAATCGCATTCCATGAACGATATTTTTGACGATGGAAAAAAATCTGTTTTATCCGTTAGCTGCTTTTTCTTGTGGGGGGGTGATATGCAGAGATTTTTAAATCCTCTCATATTATTAATCAACATTAATATGGTAATCAATCCATGTCGTTTATTCAATGTTCCAAATGTGTGTTTGTTGTCATCAGTGCTGACTCGTCCAAAGATTTAAACAGTATCTTGTGAAATCAGTTGATACGATTCTCAAGCGTTTTAAAAAAAACTACTATCGAATGCCGGCACTCATTTTGAATTATGAAAAAAAATCATGTTATATACTATACTAGCAATTCATCCCAGCTTTGCTCAGACCCTATGCACTGTTCATAACTTTATGTGCACTGTTCATAACTTTATGTGTAAATATATATATCAAAAAGTTTGACTCATGAACTGGTAACCCGCATCTAAAATATCAAGTGTTTAGACCCAAAATTGGCGTAGGAGATTTATATAGTCTGCAAAGGTAAACTCTTTCAACCTTGACCTTGTGGAAGCCGAATTTTCGCCAAAAACCTGATTAAAAAGCTTGCTGCATATCTGAATACACTTTATGTAAAATTTCAAATGTTTAGACTCAAAATTTGCTTATTAGTCTAACAGACACCGCTCAAAATTTGCTGAATAGTCTAACAGACACCGCTCAAAATTTGCTGAATAGTCTAACAGACACCGCTCAAAATTTGCTGAATAGTCTAACAGACACCGCAAAGGTCAAATCTTTTGAACTTTTGCCTCTTTGTAGCTAAAGTTTCAGCCAAATACAAATTTAAAAAATTTGCCCTATGTGTGAATACACTTTATGTAAAATTTCAAATGATTAGACCAAAAATTGGCTGAGATGTCAATTTTATTTTAACTTGGACCCCCAATTATGACCCCTTTAACATTTATTGCTTTGGGCTGAAATCAAATTTAAAAAATTGATCCATGTCCAAGGAACCTACATCTAAAATTTCAAGTGTTTAGACACAAAATTAGCGGAGGAGTTCGGTAGAATTTTCAAAGGTTGAACTTTGAACCTTTGACAGCCATATTTGAGGCCGAAACCTGACTAAAAAGATTTTCCCAAATCTCAATACCCCTTATGTCAAATCTCGAGTTTGTAGACTGAAAATTAGCAGAGTAATTTGGTAGGGAAACGTACACAGACAGACAGACAGACAGAAACTTTCACTTTTATAGATACCCGGCTTAACTCGGGCCCTGTGTACTGTTAATAACTTGCCCAAATGTGAATACACTTTATGTAAGATTTCAAATGTTAAGACCAAAATTTGTCTGAGTAATGTATTAGAGACCTCAGAGGTAACTTTTTTTTTAATTTGACCCAAATTTTGACCCCTTAACATTTATTATTTTGGTCTCAAATCAAAATACAAAGTTTTACCCATGTCCAAGTTACTTACATCTAAAATTGCAAGACTTTAGACCCACAATTGGTGGAGAGATTTCCTAAAATCTGCAAAGGTTAACTCTTTTAACTTTGACCTTTTGACATCAAACTTTTCGCCCCAAAACTGATTAAAATGTATGCCGCATGTCGGAATACCCGTTATGTACTAATTTTAAATGGTTAGGCACAAAATTGGCCGAGTAGTTTGCTAGACACCACATAGTTTAAACCTTTTGAACTTTGACCCCTTGGCAGTTAAAATTATTGACCCAAACCGATTAAAAGATTGCCTTATATCTGAATATCCTTTATGTAATATTTCAAATGTTTAGACCAAAAATTTACCCTAATTTTGACCCCCTAACATTTATTGTTTTGGGCTAAAATCAAATTATAAAGTTTTATCCATGTCCAAGTAACCTGCATTTAAAATTTCAAGTGTTAAGACCCAATGTTAGCGGAGGAGTTAGGTAGAGTTTTTAATGGTAAAGTCATGTAACTCCGACTCCTTAACAGCTAAATACTGGCTGAAAATCATCAAAAAGCTTTTCCCAAATCTCAATACCCCTTATGCCAAATCTCAAGTCTCTAGACCGAAAATTGACAGAGTTACTGTTAGGGAAATGTACAAAAAAAAACACACACACATACACACAGAGACTTTTTCACTTTTATAGATATATAGATAAATATATAGATTACTAGCATGGGTGCCTGGTGTTACCCGGCTGTTTGGAGGTGTTTGTTGAGCAAACAAAAAGTGGTAGTAGGAAGGCAAGCTCGAACCCGTACCGCTAAGGAGGAAAAGAACGGGGAAAAACGTGACGTCTTTGCTGTTACGATCACCGCCAAACCGGAAGTGAAATCTCAATACCGTGTATATCAAATTTCGCGTCTGTAGCCTGACAGTTGACAGAGTTATTGTGTAGAGAAATGTACACAGACAGACACTTTCACTTTTATAGATACTAGCATCGGTGCCCGGCGTTGCCCGACAGTCGGACAACGCCGGGCACCGATGCTAGTATCTATAAAAGTGTGTGTTGTCCAAAAAAATAAATAAAAATAAAAAAGTGGTAGTAGGAAGGCAGTCTCGAACCCGTACAGCAACGGAGGATAAGAACGGGAAACAACGTGACGAAATGTACACAGACAGACACATACAGACAAACAGACAGACAGACACTGTCCCTTTTATAGATATATTGATTTTATTTATTTTTGTAGCATTATATTTCAGTAATAAAGCACAAACACTTGATAATAGGATTTACTTAACGCTTTATTGTAGAAAAGATTTTTCGCTCTGGTATCATAAATCGTGTTTTAGTTTGTAACATTTAGCTGACCGGTTGTCTTTTTTTCAATATCATTTGATGTGTATTAATTGTACTCGGATGTTGTTTTATATACAAACATGTACAAAGTAAATAGACACTCCCCAAAATAATTTAGACATGTTTAAACCTTTTGCATTCTAAGTCGATGGTCAGTACCCGGGGTCACACACAACAGCATAAATTTTACAACATCAGTATCTTATGCTGATTACTATGCGTGATAACCTCGTTGTCTCCCACTCGACAATATCGCGCTGCTTATATATTATTTTTCTTCTTTTATATTCTATTTTCGTTTTGTCCCTCTCGTCGTCTTCCATGCATTTGCCATTGCCCCACAAGTATACAAATAAAATAAAACGAAATAGACAAAAAAAGCATAAGAAGTCGGTAGATCAATTCATTTTCTTATCTAAGTGCCAACCTCTGTCCCATCGTCGCAACCTTGCCTCTCTGTGTCTATTTCACAAGTATTTTAATGGAATGTGCGCTGGTGAACTCGTTGCACTTGTACCCCGTCGACGTACATATCCCGGAAAAACTCGTTTAGCAAAAGCTTCACACCCATTCACTGTTGAAGTCCCTAAAAGCCAGAAAGCTTTCCACTCTAATAGTTTCTTCCTTTGAACAGCTAGACTTTGGACTTCCCTTCCTGTTACCTGCTTCCTTGGTTGTACTGCTATGCAGAAGTTTAAATATAACGTAACCCAATATCTTGTTATTCTTTATTAGGCGTGGTCACAAATCGTAGCCCCTTACATCCAAATGGCATTATGTCTTGTAAGGTGTGAATGTGAGTAAAAAAAAAATAATAATCTCCTAAATATCTCGCGATCTTGTCACAACTATCTCCGACTCACAACCGTTGTCAACCGTTACAGATCCAATATTGTCCACAACTATCCCTAAATGTCGCAAATTATTACAAAATTCACGAACCTCTACACTTGGTCCTTTCTTCCGGTCAACTCTCACGCATTGATTCACGATCCTATTCCAGCTTTTGTGTGTGTGTGTGTGTGTGTGTGTGTGTGTGTGTTTGTGTGTGTGTGCGTGTGTGCGTATGTGTACGTGTTTGTATGTATATGCCGTTGTTGAACAATTTCATATGCCTTGGTTGGTAAATTTATTTCCTTTTTTCTTACTATATTTTTCTCCTTTTTTTTTTCTTTTTAACTTTCTAACAGTTAAGAATAAAATCGATAGTATCGCACATGTTTCCGTTTCAGATAAATATATATCTATCACACATCACGATTTAAGTATGAGATCAATAAAAAAAATCGTAAAAATTCCGAGCTTTTGAGAAAACATTTTATGGCTTAATATGAAGGTGAATTTATGCATCGTTCAATCGGCACAAAGCTTGTGTTCTCTGTTAACCGTGCGATTGTTCAATCCATCAACCAGGTGAAATCGTCAATATCATCATGCCTGATTCTACTAAGGTTCTCTAATACCAGTCTTCATAATAATCAGTAACACGTGTGAATATCTATTCCTTTTGTATCTGTGCACATTGAGTGATGGACATAGTTGCGTTAATTGTATTAATTAATTGTTATTTTCTGTTCCCTTGTAAAGATACTTATGCAAAAATATGGCGTTTTGCAGGCTTAAGCGCTAAGATAAGTAATAAACATTGGAACTAAAGAAACAAAGAAATCTAGTGAAGGAAATGTTGGAAGAAACGATAAATCATAGTTCAGTTGACGACTTGAAGGTTAATCTATCTATATATCTATAAAAAGTGAACGTGTCTGTATATCTGTGTATCTGTGTGTCTGTGTGTCTGTGTACATTTCCCTATGCAATACCTCTGTCAATTTTTAGTTTACAGACGCGAAATTTGATATAAAGGTTACTGAGATTTGGGAAAATCGATGTGATCGGTTTTGGCCAGAAATTTGACGATTAAGGGGTCAAAGGTCGACGATTGAACCTTTTAGAGCTCTACCAAACTACTCCGACAACTTGGGTTCTAAACACTTGAAATTTTAGATATAGGTTCCTTGGAAATGGAGCTAACTTAATAACACGATTTGAACCCAAAACAATAAATTTTAAGGGGTCATAATAAGGGTTAAAAAAATTTAAAAATTGACCGCTTTTGTTTTTGTTGTTTTTTTTTGTTGTTTTTTTTGTTTTTGCTCCGCAAACACCTCCAAACTCCCGGGCAACGCCGGCCTCGCATGCTAGTAGTAAATATTTATTAAAATGTCTACGTAAGCAAACATAAGCAAGAGCCCAACATTATCTTGCCATGACCGTTTTTTACATAGAAATTACCACTTATTAAGGTCCAGGGGCCACTCGAGGATAAGGGTTATAGTGTGTACAGTAGCCAATGGGACACTATCATAGTAATTGTTAGTAGTGTAAATATGGTAAATAGGATTATTTAAGGAGAACGTCTCATCAAAAACTTGTTTACGTTGGACTTGAAGATGTCCTCTGAAATCAAAAGTGAAAGAGCATCTGATCTGACTAACACATTTAGTTTAACTTTCTATACTAGTTGGACTCGCAAAAATTCCACAGCGTCATCTTTTATATGTAATATATTGTTGCTGCATATTATATGGATTTTTATCGTGAATGGAGAGCCCGTGATATAATTGTAGCCATTTTGTTAAAACTGTAAAATTATTTGTCAAATAATCTGGTTAATGTAGTGTCAGAATACATCTGGTTATTACGGTTATTCTCCAATATCCTTATAGGACTGTGACATATTTCCATTGTATAGACGCCAGGCGCGAACAGAAACCCCACGATGTTTTATACTATGTTTAGACAGAAGAGAGAGACTATCCTTGGATCCTAGCCAGAAGACAAATGAGGTACATTTTAGTTCCCTCCCCCCACAAAAAAATCACATTTTTTATATTCCGTCTTCGGTGATCGGGAGATCCTATTTATTAAAAAAAAAACAGAAAATAATAACATACCACGAACATTGAATCAGCGTATCTATATACAAATAATTTATCTATATACAAACACTTTATCTATATACAAACACTTTATCTATATACAAACACTTTATCTATATACAAATACTTTATCTATATACAAACACTTTATCTATATACAAACACTTTATCTATATACAAACACTTTATCTATATACAAACATTTTATCTATATACAAATACTTTAAGGTTCCTTTTAGAAGGATGAAACAATGTAAATCTGAAACTACAAATCGAAAATGTGTTGCTTTCAGATAGAGAATTTAGGACGCTAAAGCATACACGACGGAATAAATGTCGAAATAATAATGTTTCAATAACCATTTTTTTTTCTGATTAAAGATATTTTTATAAGATTAAAAGGCATTTAAATTACTCTGGGTCTATTATACTTTTTAATAAACAATGACACACGTGCATACGCTAAACTTACTACTAATTATTAAATATTCCACAATCATTTTTACATTACAATTTTAAGAACAATTTTTTTACGTGCGAAATCGGGTCAAGGGGGCCGTTAAAACAGGATAATAAAGACTCACTAAGAAAACAAAGCTAAAATTAAAAGAGAAAAATGCACGTTTTCTTCGGAAGCTGCGGCCCAAAAGTGATATTACTGTTTTTTACATTGAATCTTAGGTGATCAGGAGATCCTATTTATTAAAAAGGGGGATAGAAGGCAATAACATAGTACGAACATTAAATTAACGTGCGGCTTCCTTCAGTCTAGACAGACTATGGATACCCACTGTAAGGGTGCCTGCGCGTGAAATTTGTGTGGCAAGAGTTGCGCAGTCCTCAACCCCACCTCTCCTAAGTCAACATTGTTGCATACCAGTGGCAAGTGGAGGTACCGGACGACAGGAAACATTGCTGACATGAGCGGAAAGCATATACAGCGCTTAGAATTCCCAAATGGTCACCCATCTGGTACTAGCCAGGCTCAACGTCGCTTAACTTCGGTGAATTAGCGTATATGTGTAATAACTAGTAAATGTACCGGCATTGCCAGGTATTAAACGTAATGTTAAAAAAATGAAGTAAAAAAAAACGGAAAGAAACTGCGAATATTATGTTTTTTTCTAAACAGTTCATATCGTGTGAGTACAAAAAAAATACTCGAGCTGAAGTTGAAACCGAAATTTAAAGACAGTGAGTCAATTACGAGTACCATTAGACCAGCGTGAACGACATTTAAAAGGGGTTTTCAAACTACTTACTACTAATCCGTCATGTGAACTATTCACGCATGCGCATTCGGAAACATATAAATCCGATGACTCCCACTTATCAATTTTTTCAATTTTTATCCCTTATTAGCCCTTTTTTAATGATGAAAACGGATTTAATTTTTTTCCATATGTATGACTTACTAAATTTCAAGTTTCTAGATCTTAAATTTGTTGAGTATGTAGGTTGAAAAGTGGCCTCATACGCACACACATTCTCACTTCTATAGATATATAGAACATTTTATCTTTGTAGTAAGTTATAACATTCTATCCCCCTTTTTTTATAAATAGGATCTCCAGATCGAATAGTTTATAATCTGGAAATCATGGTACACGTACATACGTACGTACGTAAGTTAAAGTACTACGGTATTAATGTATAGACACCTCTAAATTTAATTTTTTTTCGCCCTCTGACATTGATATTAAAATCCCACTTTTCTATTTAAAATTTAATAAGTTCACGAATTGCTTAATGTACTCAGTCATGGTAATGCAAGAAATTACATGAATATATATATATATATATATATATATATATATATATATATATATATATATATATATATATATATATATATATATATATACTAGGAGACTGTCAGTTTTTTTTAAGCAATTACGAAGTAAAGAAAACCCAAACAGGTGTTTCTTCGTACTGTCCCTTATGAACGATCCCGAAACAGTGTAAGTGGTGACGGGGGGAGGAGGAATTTATTAGAGAGAAAAGATTTTACAACTTCCATTGATTCTAACCGATTTTGGCAGTGAACTCTCAACAGAAAAAATATATCAATCTACGATTATCGCGGAAGTGTAGAGGTAATAGGCCTATAATACACCTCAGATAATGTGCTGCAGTTTGTGCATATTACATTTGCATGAAATGTCATGATTTTCAATCCTATTAAGGTCAAAATCAGAGGGGGAAAAGGAGTTCATTATATATATATATATATATATATATATATATATATATATATATATATATATAGGGGTTATATTGGAACCAATATATAGTAATGATTTTTAAAAAGTTATAAAAAATGACTCGTGCGCCACCACCTAGAATCGAAACCAAAAAGTTCAGCTTACGATTTACTTATTCCTTTGAGAATAATGCATAACCTAAACGTGATTTACAACATGTCCCTTTTTTATTTTTTTTACATAGGCATCACCACATTATCAAGGCCAAGAGGCCACTCAAGGATAAGGGTTAAAGAGTGTACAGTAGAAATTGGACAATATAGTAATCATTAGTAATGAAAATATGGTAAATCTGATAACTTATATGGAACGGCTCATCAAGAACTTATTTACATTAGACTTGAAGACAACCATATTGTAGTCAGCCGGAAAGCAGGAAAACGGAAGACAATTCCACAGGCGAGCAGTTCTAAGAAAGAAGCTTTGTTCATGGAATCTACGTTTAGGTTTAGGCACAGATAAAGAGTGGGGGGAATTATTGATAGTGTGTACAGCTAGACAAGTGTTTATTGTAAAAGTTTGGCGAGGGGGACCATAGATTGAAGCTCAGTCGAACACTTTCCATGAAAATAACGATAAAGCAGAGACAAACTCGCAACATCCTTTCTGTGAGATAGAGGTTGCAAGGAAGAGAAAAGGACATCTCCTACGAGGCTACGAAGTCTATTTTGAACTCTATCAAGGCAGGACAAGTCCTTTCTAGCAGCTACTGCCCAAATGTGGAAACAGTATTCCATACTTGGACGTACCTGGCTCTTATATAGATAGAGAATTGCATCAGCAGTGAGATATCTACCGGATCGATAGAAATATCCCACCATTTTTCCAGCGGCCTTGGCAACAGATTTGATGTACGTGTTCCATTTAAGATCAGGAGTAATGGTCAAGCCAAGAAGCTTGTCAAAACTTGAGGCCTCCTGAAGACGAGAGCCATTCATTTCAATTGATGTCAGATGTGGATCAGAATGTTGATGATGTAAAGAGAGAAGCTTGGTTTTAGATGCATTAAAAGTAACCAGCCACTCGTTACCCCATTGTACTACGTGCTCAAGTTCAGAGGAGAGAGAATTGGAGAGAACTTGTTCGTTTACTGTCTTAGATGTGCTACCATAAATGGTAGTGTCGTAAGCATAAATGTCTACAAATGATATAAGGATGTGATTTGGAAGATCATTAATGTAGATCAGGAAAAGAGTTGAGCCCAGGATGGACCCCTGAGGGACACCGGCATTAATACTGTGAGCTTCTGATTGTTGCCCCTCAACTACTACTCTTATGAACCTATCAGAAAGAAATGATTTAATAATTGAGAAGACATTTCCAGCTATACCATAGCTAGAGATCTTATGAAGTAAACTTTTATGCCATACCCTATCAAAGGCCTTAGATATGTCAAGAGCAATTGCCCTAGAAAGGTTGCCTCCATCGAGAGATTTGCTAATCTTATGAGATATAACTGTAAGCACATCTGCTGTAGATCTAGCAGAACGGAAACCATATTGAGTGTCACTAAGAAGGTTATTTTTGTTGAGATGGTTGATTACTTCTGTATTTAACACAGATTCCAGCAACTTACTCATGACGCACAGGAGACTTATTGGCCTGTACTGAGAGTGGGATGAGCGATCACCTGAATTCTTAAATACAGGGCATACTGATGAAATTTTCCAGGGAGATGGGAAACTATTCTCCTTAAGACAACATTTAAACAGTTTTGTAAGTATGGGCGCTAGTTCAGGTTGAAGTTTTTTGAGCACTATAATTGGAATACCGTCAGGGCCAGTTGCTTTACTGGAATCAAGGTTTTTGATTAGCTTGGAAACATCACGTACAGATATACGTATATCACATAGCGTGTTTTCTGATACAGGAGGAAATATTGGGGGTTTGCGGCCTTGATCGCAAAGGGTAGAATTAGCTGCAAAGTTCTTGACAAAGAGTTTGGCTTTGTCTGATGCTGACGAGATTACCTCAGGTCCATTGATAATAGTTGGGATGGAGCACACGCTTCTGTTCAGGATTCTGTTTGCTATTTGCCAAAACTGGTGGGAACCAAGCCGCTGCTCAGCTACTTTGGACTTAACAGATTGAGCATACAACTCTCTTGCATTCTTTATTACTTTCTTACAATGGTTGCTGGCAGTCCTGAAAGCGGCTTTATTTTCCATACATCTAATACGTTGGAAACAGTGGAAAAAGTGATTTCTGTGCGCAATGGCAGCAGCACATTCTGGAGAGAACCATGGCTGGCTGTTAGGTGCTTGCTGAAACTTTTTCGAGGGTATGAAACAGTCAATACTTACAATTAACCATTCCGTCAGGTCTAATCCTATAGAGGACACATCCTTTTTAAACATGGAATGCAGAGGTAGATCAGATATAAATGTACGGAAGCTATCCCAGTCAGCCTTAGTGTATCGATATACTGTACGATGGAGAGGTATATCTGGGGACTTATTACATTTCATTTTTATCTTAATTGATACAACAGAGTGGTCGGAAGATCCAAGAGGCGACAGAACAGAAACTGAACATAGTTCAGGGCAAGTTGTGAGAAAAAGGTCTAGGAGGCTCGCATACTGGCCGTCATTGTCGGGCACACGGGTGGGTTCGTGAACAATCTGAGTGAGGTCATAGGCAATGGAGAAATCATGACAGAACCTCCCCTCATCATCGGTCTTGTTGGAGTGGGTCAACCATTTGACGTTGTGAACATTTAAGTCACCACATACGTGAATGTTAGCTGAAGGATAAGCAGATAGGACTTGGTCAATTTTCTCAGATATGCTTTGAAAGATAGTAACTCCGTTGTTATGGGGGCGATAGAGAGTAAATATAAATGCCGTAGCGTGAGCTAAAGCAACCCGGAAGCACATATAGGGTAAGTTAGGATCTTCCCTGGAGATGTCCCTACCACATGGAAAGATATCTTTAATATAGGCACATATTCCATGCCCATGGCGATCTTGGGAGTCAGATTTAGAAGTTAAGTTAGAGTATCCTTTAATTGCGAACTCTTCTAGGGAAATAGCCTGCCCAATGCCAGTTTCACTTAAAAATAAAGGTCTGGTTAGTCTTCTGTAATTGGGTTTCAACCTCTGGAAGGTTAGAACGTAGACCCCTGATGTTGGAGAAGGAGACATGGTAGTAGGGGTCTACGTTGGAAGTTGGAGAACCGGGTTTAATCGTGTATTTTTTCTTGAAACTTGTCATGATGAAATTTTGGAATTTGTGGACTAGGTCGTCAGATTTACTTAGAGCAGGACAGAGAGGGGAAACTAAGAGAGAAAAAGAAACGAATATTTTTTCTTTGTAGCTAATGGTAAGGTAAAGCCGTAACAATTACCCACTAGTATGGCATCGAGAGGCCCCACCAGATGCTACTGCATGGTCCAGAATCCATTCACCAAATGGCAATACAGCAGCCCCAGTACTTTTCACCTGCTGATAGGACAGCCTCCTTAGTGGTTAATCCAAGGTTCGGGTCCCTGACTATCAGGCGGATAACGTCAGTCCAGACAAAACGTTTACCTCCAGCACCCTTACTAGTGACATGGCTACAAGGATAGACATAGAAACAGAAAATTTCCGCCATCTCTGCCAACTGTTCCCTATAGCTATTATGTTACGCATGCATATTCGTAATGCCGTCGTTCAACCATAATTTGGAAAATTATTTTCTTTTTTATTTTCACACTTTTTCACAAATTTTCCCCAGCTAAAACCCAAATATTTAGTTCGCATTGGTTCGACTACCCTATATCGTAAGTCTCATGTCTGTAAACCAAAAACTGGCAGAGAAGTTTAAATAGACAAATTTTAAAAACAAATATATATATATATATATGTTCGCATACAAAAATATACATAGAAAAAGATTTGTGCTTACTATAACATTTTTACGAAAATATTACACAAGTATTAATTATGTAGAATATCTGCATGAATATAATTACATGCAAGTATTAACTAAAGATTAATCATCTCATAAAAACTGAAAAATTATTAGGAAATTAATTAAAATGAATGCTTAAGAGAATATGCAAATTACCTAGATGTTTTGCAGGTGAATGCAATTCTACGACCCATATATAAACAGCATTATTTTCTTTTTAAATAGAAAAAAATTGTTTTTAATATAAATATCAATACACAAAAAAAACTAAATTCATAGGAGTATATATATATATATATATATATATATATATGCATATATATAAAACGACTTTGTCAATGTGTGTGTGTTAAAAGTCTCTACTAATCTCCTCTCTGAGTATTTTGTTTACAGAGTTGAAATTTATATGTATGGAATTTGGACCGGTAGGATACTTTTTATTTGTTATTTAGCGGTACAATAGCTGACAAGGGATCTTTATTGAAAAGAACATTGACTCTGGCCTGGCGTATATCGTCCATACCCTTTTTATCTCTCATGCACCAATTAAAGGTTAACGTTTTTTTTTTCAGTTTTATATACATATCGAGTATGTAATACAACAAAAGATAAGACTGGAGAGCTATATGTTTTAGTTTCGGTTCTAGCTGGAGCACACAAATCATTTTTAATCACTACTATGTATTACGTATAATATAATAATTGAAAGAGAATATGGCCTATTATATTAAATACGAAATCTACATGAATTTAAATATATTTAGCGTATTTTATTACCGGGAAACGCCGGGCTACCTGCTACTTCTCATATTTTAAACGTTAAACAGTTCCTATAAGTGCGTTTACGCCAACGTGCGCTTTTGAACATGTGCATTCTCACTAGTGAGTTATTAAGTAAACTATTTTTTTTTAATGTACTGAACGCGTGGTGTTTACGGGCTATTCTTTTTTTTCATAATGGTTTCTTTTGTCGTTTATGACTGGTCTTGATTTTTTCATGGTTGCTGACCATTAGTCCTCTCTGATTAGCTTGACGGGATAACCTACTCGTGCATGAAAATACAATGGGAACTTTTTGGGTGTCTAGGTTTTAGTTAGAAGGAAGGTGTTTATAGGGAAGAAAACGAAATACTCCTTAACTTGTTTTTCTAACATCGTCTTAATAACGACAACGCACGGACAGAGGTTTTATGTAACAGCCACTTAGATTTCTACATTGTTGAGCACATCTCGTCTGTACCGTTTCTAACAAGAATTGATTAGAAATTCTTTGTTGTTCCCAGAATACGTAACGACATTTCTGTCGTCATATCGTTCTCCTGCATTTTTATCGCGCTTTGTCGAGGGGGGACGTTTGACTCATACTTCAATCGCGCTATCTGCCGTTGGGTCTATTTCCGTTTGCCGCCTGATTATCCTGACAAACTCTCATTAAAGTTAATACTAGTTTATTTACTACTTGTGTAGACCCCAAATATTTACCAAAAGTAATTCTTTCAGAAAAAAGATGATATTCCAGCTTCTACGGCAATTACAGTCACTCATCTATATTAAACTTTTCTAGATGTTGTTCCATTAGCCATGATTATTTTTTGTGAATTTAAATCTTTTAAAACAAAATAGCGATCATCTAAGTAAAATCAAACCATAGGGTGAATGCGGTATTTCGGTAGCAGTGTCAAACTTAGCACAACCGTTATTTTTGTCAAAACAGTATAAACATCGACCCTCCCAACAAAAACGAGATTCTATGCCTTAGACAAAGGATGAAGATCGCGGGTATTGTTTTTGTTAATGCTTACTGTGAGTGTATATTTGTGCTTAAATAAAATATAACTCATCGATCAGAATTAGTTGACAAGACAAATAGATTGTGGGGTGATAGATACAATTCGAACTAACGTTAAAATCGATTGGCTTTGGTAGCAACTTTCTTTTTCCGTTCCTTTTATATATCCACGCACCTCCTATTATAAAGGAAAGTCGAGTGCTTTAACATATAGCTAAATCAGAATTATTGGCTATAAAAATGATCTCAGGTCGATTCGAACAAAAATTATTGTATACATGTATAAATTGAGAAATCCCAATAAAAACCGGGGGGGGTGTAACGGCAAAAGCAGAGACCTTAGCCAACAAAGATGACACAGGATCTAAGAACATCTGTCCAACACTCGCCGTGCCTTTGATTTAAGGAGGCGATAAAGAAATCAACTCACGATCACCTCGCATCTAATCGTCGAGCATCTTGCATCAATTCCTAAGCATTAACAAGAGGTTAAGTCAACAGAAACAAATTGGTAACAACTCAGATTAACTAAGAAAACAGGGTGGACCCACACGTTTCTTAATACTCAGATACGCATATTACTCACATGCGCATATCGATAATAATATACTTATAGACATACACATTTTTTTTGTTCTTGTATCTGCTTTTGCCTGAATATTTCTCTCGAAACAGGAATTTGCATAAACTTCCCAAATGAATATTTACTCATTGAAACTTACTTCATAAACTAATAGCCTTATAAATATTTTGTTATTTTATCATTTTCCATGGATTCTCATAAACAAAAATTTTTCATTTGATTTTTTTTATTACATGGGAATCAACTTTATAAAGGCCACGATCGAAATAGTTTAGCACTAGATTTATTTTGTTATATGAGAGATTTAAATCAGGAAACGATGCGACTAAACTGTGTGTCTTTAATCCTTATTCCAATATTGATAAAAACACATTACGTGAATTTCATTGTTTTTAATGTCTAACATATTAGCTCTAAGCCTCAGATATACAAAATGGAAATTCAAGGACTCTTAACTGGTATTTAATCATTTTGGTTAAAATTCTATGCAAGTCTTAAATATTTTCAAACATTTTCCCATATAATGTCCCTTTGAATGCTTTTACAATATACCAAAGAAATGGTCTATTTATAATGATCGATTAATTACTTTAGGAGGTCGTCATATATATATATATATATATATATATATATATATATATATATATATAGAGAGAGAGAGAGAGAGGGGGAGAAAGAGAGAGAAAGCGAGAGAAATAGATACAGAAATGCAATACTTAAATCTACAGAGATATACAAAATATAATGTGTTCATGCTGCCAAGCATATATATTATAAAATAATGACCTGGTTATAGTAATATATATATATATATGTGTGTGTGTGTGTGTGTGTGTGTGTGTGTGTGTGAGGTCATATCATATGCTACTGGTACCATGTAACCCAGTACTACCTGCCTCATGGTCGGGTCACAGCGACTAAACTGGTTCTCCCACCAGACTTGTTTAGTGAGGAGGGCGGCTAGTCTCTCTGAAGGATTAAAAACAAGACCTTTCAAAGGGCGAATGAACCCTTTTTCGGGGTCAACGGCCAGCTAGCACCGTGTGTGTTTGTGGGTATGTATGTGTGTGCTGGGGTGGAGAGGGCTCCCGTAAGCCGTGGTGAAGGCAACATTTCTAGGAGAAGCAAATCTCTAATTAAAAAACCATAAAGCGGGAGACCAGTACTCGCATTAAGCTGGTCTGCAGTTTAACTTGTTGCTTGCTATCTTGTTCTTGCTTGTTGCTGGATCTCAACATTTTGAACCGAGAGAGAGAGAGACTTAGCTGTCGTACAAAGCTAAGACTCTTTAACATCATCTGTGTATAGATACTCCCTAAGGAATTTTCTATAAAAATGGTCCTGTGGCGATGGAAGTCATTTTTGGGCTCATGGACTTTAAGTGTCTGAGGGAGTGGCACTCGTCTTACAAGACGTTCCAGTCATCATATATATATATATATATATATTTATATATAATACATTTACTTTACATATCATTCGAAAGAGCCTTTTTCGCGTCATCTAATCGTTTAAATTACAATCGTTTTACAAGAATTATGTCTTCTTTTAAGAACAAACGGGATTAATATCTAGTCGCATTCTTTTCGCCCCTATTTATATATCTGTCCCTGGAAATGGCGTTTCGTATGATGAATGAAAACCAATACAAAAATGATAAGGAATTGTAAAAATATAAATAAGATTAGTGGCCGTAATAGCACTGAGGTACATGTAGCGTCCGAAGCGGTATTTCCGGTTAGACATATATGAATAACCGCTGAAGAGAGTCCAACGTAGACGACCAGACATCGTTTCCCTTTGTTTGGATTTGAGTTTTGATATTTTGTCTGATCCTCTGTCACACACACACACACACACACACACACACAAACATACACACACACACATAGATATATATATACACATACACATACACACACATATATATACACACACGCACGCACACACACATATATATATACACACACATACACACATATATATATACACACACATACAAACACACATATATATTTACACACACATATAAACACACATATATATTTACACACACATACAAACACACATATATATTTACACACACATACATATATATATATATACACACACACACATATATATACACACACACACACACACACACATATATACACACACACACACACACACACACACATATATATATATATATATATATATATATATATATATATATATATATATATATATATATATATATGGTATTCAATAACAGATAAGACTGGTGAGCTATATGTTTTGGTTTTGGTTTCGATTCTAGCTGATGACACACAAGTTATTTTTGTTCTTTGCAAATCACTGCTATATATCTTAAGTAAAATATAATAATAAAAAGAGAGTTGGCTCTATTATAATAAATTCTAAATCTACATCAATTAAAATATAGTTTTGCGTATCTTATGACCGGGCAACGCCAGGCTGCCTTTAATTCTTTAAAACATGTTATTATGGCCAATTATTTGCGTATAAATAATCTATGCATACGTGTATTAACAAACGCCATACATAGAAGTCATTATATTTTATTGCAAATCGAACTTACTAAAAATAATCCAATCGAAGAGGTTTTAAGAGGAAAAACATCAAAACTTACAAAGTAGTTTCTTATATTCCGCCACTTTTATTTGAACTGGCCTGGGTGTCCGGCGTTGCTCGGGTGTTTGGAGGTGTGGGTTGAGCAAAAAAAATATATATAGTAGTAGGCAGGTACGCTCAAACACGTATCGCGAAAGAGGAGAAAACGTGAAAAAAAGTGATGTATTTGTTGTTGCACTCATCCCCAAACCGGAAGTTACGAAGGTTTAGATTAAGGCTAGTCAATCGAAAAGAGGGAATGACTTTCAAAAATATTTGCGAAAAAAGCGACCCCTCCCTGGAGAAAAGTGCCCAATTAAGGGTGAAGGAATTAATGTTTTTAGCCAATTTTTCGATATTTGTCGTCCGAAATGTTGAGCTTCAAAACGATATGGATCTCGTTTAAATCCGTTGCATCTGTCGAAAGTTGTAGGCATACATACATACATACATACATACATTTAAACATACAGGTGAGATTTATATTATAGAATATAATATAATGAAGACAAGAAAATTCGTAATTAAATTAATAGTAATCTTCTACGTTCAAAGTGCTTAATATATGCATTAAAAACAAATTTTCTGATAACATGATTATATGTGATAAGTTTGCATTTTATTTTCTGACAGTCGTACAAAGCTGAATGAAACACCTGTTCTATTTCCGTTTGACGTATAAGAATAACGACTAAAACTGTTTACAACTTGACTGTTATAAGGATATGACAGAACATACAACTAAAGGAGAGAAACTGAATGCCTACTAGACACTATCCTCGAGTGCCTAAGGTCTCTCTGTACAGGGGTTTGTCAGAAATTCTGATATGAGGACACTTCATTGGAAGTAAACCCTGACTAAATATTCAAAGAAATAGTGTGCTATCTCCTCAAGCCATCCAGCACGTCCCTCAGTTTGCAGACGGGGGCACCCCCTTTAGCAATAAAGGGCAGCTTTGAATAAGAAATAAAAAGCCGTGGACAATGGGGAAATCAAAACAACATATGAAAGAAAATAAAAACTCATACTGGCAGGTCGGCACCCAGGATAAAAAGGGCCCTTCAACCCGTTCATACGCCAGGCGGGAAGATGCAAACAATGGTGTAAACCTTCCGAACTCTGGAAGTGGCTCTCCAACCATGACAGAGGATAACCAGGGTCAGCCATCAGGCCTTGATAACAGAGGTCCTGGCCCCCAAACATCAAATTCAGCAACAAGAAGAAAGAAAAACACAAGAGGCTTAAAAGCTCAGCCGTGGTCTGTTGCAGAAAAGAAGGTGCTACTGTTTTGCTACCACTACTCGAAGTTCGAAAAGTGGAGCAAAACATCCACTGACATTCTTACCGAGAAAATAAAAGATACTAACCTACCTGAAGAAATATTTATCATTATGTGTTCGGTGTAATGTATTAAACCGCCTCCTGATTAAAGATTGGATTGTGCAGTGAAGCCAACGAATATATATATATATATATATATATATATATATATATATATATATATATATAGAGAGAGAGAGAGAGAGAGAGAGAAAGAGAGAGCTAATAAAAGTACTTTTCCACTTGCCTGGCTAACTTTTATGTGTTTCTAATTTGTTTTAAATTCTCTTCATTTATCGCGTTTTACGAGTTATTAGCCAACAAGATGGCCACGAATATGGGAAGCAATAAAGGAGCCTTTCGGTGGCCATCTTGTTGGTTTAACAATGTCGCGACTGTCATGGTGTTGCTCGTGGAATATAATGTAGTGTTTTATTATCATGACTGAATATGTCTGAAATGGTGTTCAAAAGCTACATTAGTTGCTGCCCATTAGCCAAGCTGTATTCTATTTATGCGTGGCATCTGTTGTGTAAAACCTACGATACTTTTGACCAGACAGGAATTCCTGCGACTACTTTATTAATATAGAGGTAAGCACGCTGTCGTCTTTGAAATGATCGTACACTATTCCTAGTTGTTTTTCGTCTTGATATCTTGGAAAATCTAAATCAAACCATACTTATATATTAAATTACTTACACTACAATCTATATATGCATACATATACACGCGAGCCCACCGTATTTATATATATATATATATATATATATATATGTATATGTATATGTATATATATATATATATATATATAGTAATCCACATGTAGTGCTGTTTCACTGTATCACATCTCATCAGTGCGGTTAGACTAGCAAGAACCCCAAACCAGGATTGAAACACTTCTTATTGTTACGCTATATATATAATAAAACTTATTAAATAAATATATTTTTTTATATCTGTATAAACATATACCCCATTTTTATTTTACGATCATTACAATGAATTTATGTAATTTCGGTGAAAAGAATTATGAACCCTCGTCTCGTAACCATTCAAGCGACGACCGAGCTTTGTAATGCGAGGGAAATACTCTTTGTTAATTTCAGGGTAAACGACAACCACTGCAATTTGAAAGAGAGTGTGGATGAAGATTATCTTGTAACGTGACTGATTCATGAATCAACCATCTTTTATTTAGTCTCTCTCTTTCCATACATGCACCAGCACGCACGAACAATACATATACATATTTACACACACACTAACATACACAGACACACACACATATGATTAGTATATTTAATCACATAAATTAATATTCGAATGTATAAATTTATGTGTAAAATTTATCTACTTCAACAGTGCTCAATGCGTACGTAGAGCTAGGCAGTAAGTTTTAAAATATATATGGCATAACTTTCTATTAAATGGAGAGCGCCATATGTATTTTTTTAAAATATAATTATCCACTTACACGTGTTTTATCGTCTACGACTCTCTCTCTTTATCTTTCTCTTTCTCTCTCTCTCTCTCTCTCTCTATATATATATATATATATATATATATATATAGAGAGAGAGAGAGAGAGAGAGAGAGAGTCGTAGACGACGAAACACGTGTAAGTGGATAATTATATTTAAAAAAAAATACATATGCCGCTCCCCATTTGGAGGTTCCAAATTGGTCAAATGGAAAATTATTCTCGGCTCGGATTTAGGTAAAATGCACTTTCCTATAAAGAATTGAATTTATTCAAACAGTATCTCTAAAAAACAAAAAACAAGTAAACAGCATCTACGTAAAAACGCTGTACATTAATAGCCGTGTGAGATAGCACAGGGCTTCTTATCACGGAGTCCCGATTTCGTTAGTTTAAGCTACTTTGATGAGTCGTAGACGACGAAACACGTGTCAGTGGATAATTATATTTGGAAAAATAAACTATATATATATATATATATATATATATATATATATATATACATACATATATATATGAGAAATTGGATATGACAGATGGTTTTCAGGTGTTTCCCAGCGTTGTCAGTTTGTAACCATTCTGCAAGTGCGAATAAGATTGGTAATCGTTTTTTATGCAGAATGATTTCAAATTAATTAGATTGATGACTTCTCCGTCTATCTGGAGCCACAGTTTTGTATGTATAAAATGTGTGTGCTTTTCTGTCTATCGTGTGTACTTGTAACTATTGCATTTTCATGTGCATCTGTAAGCTGTATGTTATTTTCTTATGCATCTAGAAAGATACGGTTGAATGTGTTTGGCTGTTCTTTACTTCAGTCTGCAGGTCTGTATTCTTGTTTAGTGTCGAGTGTATGAACGTGTGTGTGCATCTGTGTTGATCAGTATTGGTATATTTTTGTGTGTATATTTTGTGTGCGTGTATGTTTGGGCAGTACGTGCGTGGCGTAAGTTTATGATAGTAGGTGTTACATATTTTTGTTCCCCAGTTTTGTGTGTTATGAGGAGCGTGCAATAAGTAATGCCTCTGACCCACTTTCAGTCGTCTGATCTAACTGAAATTTTGCATGTGCAATGATTTATATCTCTACGGGTTATGTGGCAAATTAAAACTCTGAACTAATTGTTGTTTCTGTTTTACAGGTGTTTGAACAGGAGTCAGGTGTGAAATGGAGCCTGTTGAATGTCGAGCAGTGATTCGGTTTTTATATTTGAAAGGACGCACACCACAGGAGACTTTTGATGAAATGATAGAAGCTTACTGTGATAATGCCCCATCATATGACCTTGTAAAATGCTGGTATCATGAATTCAAACATGACCGGAAGTCCGTGGAAACAGCTCCCAGACCTGGTCGCCCTCCTTCTGCCATTGATGAGGCATCTGTCCGTCAAGTTGAGGGTACCATTTAGGAAGATCGACGCATTACTATTCGCCAAACAACCCAAGATTTCAAGATTAGTACAGGGTCTGTGGAAACTATTATTCATGACCATTTGCATATGCATAATGTGTCTGGCAGATGGATCCCCAGGTTGCTCACACCATTCCAGAAGCGATAGTGTTAAATTGAATTTAAAAAAACACACACATTAATTAAGAGGCCACGTGCTGTTATCTGCGGTATCATTTTTGAAATGCCGGAAAAATGCGTTTGGCAACGCGAGTTGAAAGTCAGGGTAGTGTGTTCCCTGTTAGAAGCGTTGGTTGAATTTGAATGTTGAATTAAATACGTATGGAATACGTTGGAAAGTCAAATAACAACGAATGTTATTAAAATGAACAAGGATTTACTTGTTTTAAATTCATATATATTTCGGAGTTATACTATTTTGTCAGAATTTCATATTTCTTTCTTCCCCCCCACCCTCGGAATGATGTTAGATTTAGCGATGGGCAATTCTATTTCCGTTAGATGGAAGCGTATCGAAGAGTTGTCGTGGAGAGGAATTAAAAAATAATTTTAAAAAAAGAAATACAAGAGTAGAAATTCCGAAAAAGCAACAAAAAAAAAGAAAGAAAATAACATATCACTATAAGTGTTTGAGAAAAAATAGGAATTTTGGAATGTTTTTGCAACTATAAATCCTTTTAGACTAAGAAACCAACCCAGTGCCCCCTTCTTATGTGATGCATTTTTTATACGCAATATATTGTTACTGTTTTATACTGCAAACTTTTGACGAAGTTATTAATTGATTTTCAAGAAAAAGTACAAACCACTCTCGCTATATAAACGAAAAAGAAATATTCCTTGATGGAGCAAATTTTTATTATAAAAACACAATTGTAAAACTTAACCATTATTGAACGTCAAAAGTGTAATTACTATTTTCGAAGTATCAATACATTTGCCCATTTAGAGACAGTTTTTCCACGCGCAACACGAATGTTTTTTAAATGGATGACAATATCAAGAAAATAAATACTACAAAAACTTGAAAATCGATAGATTCTATACTCTGACACAATTTTGATTTTGAAAAACAAAACATTGAAAACACTGGGATAATTTTACATTCAAAAACATTTTCAACACTGGGACAAGTTTTAATTCGGAAAACAATTAGAAGAAATTGAATTTTAGAACAATACCAAGTATATTTGTAAATAACGTCATTTATAAGGTCATATGACTCCGTCGAAAACATATCCCTAGAACTATGTGAATATTATTTATAGGATTTCAAAATCACGAAAGTAAAATCATACCGATTTTTTTTATTACAAGAACGCAAGTTTGTCCAGTCGGGCAAACGTGAGTCCTTGTACCGGAAAAATATCCAGTAAATAAAGCGTTGTTTAGTAAATCGTTATTTTTATTTTTTTTTTTTTTTTTGCATTCATTTTATTTATTTATTTTTTTATTTTTTGCATTTCATTAAAACAAACATGGATATAAATATCACTAAAACATTAGCTGGGTCATAAGCTTCATTTCGGTACCTTACTTGTCTGGGTGGATTGCCTGTAGGCTGAGATAAACCGCGTCACACACATAGACAGACAGGAAAATTTATAATAAGATTCTTGATTAGGGAAACAGAAATCTTTCTAGACTGAGAAAACTTTATCGAGTCTCCAATTCTAAAAACAATTAAAATATAGTCAATATTCGGGCGCTAAAAGTGAAGGCTTCACACGGGTGTCGGTATTTACTAGCAGCCATGTGTCCCTCCATTGCATTATGCTAAACTAGAATATTACCAAAGCGGATAAGAAATGTATGTGTGGGCAGTACTATAATGCCGTCGTTCGACCTTCACTTTGCAGAACAACCGAACGAATAAACCTAATATTCCTTTAATCTGCAGAAGGAAGCAATCATTGTTTAGAGTTAAAATTTCACGTTATATAAAGATTATATCAAGAAGTTTTAATGGAAAAATTTAAGAGTTTTGGAAGAGTCAGCTGAGCCAGCAAGGAAATAAGAAGTGCTGATAGAAGAAATGAATGCATATTTTTGAAAACAGAGTAGGCATACGAAATTTTTGGCTATGATTCTATTGCGTAAATGCGAAGAAATCGAATTGATATTAGAACTGCCGACTATCAACGCGGTAGTTGTAGGTCCAATCCTCGGCAAGAGAAAGGTGCTAGTCTAGCCACACTTATGAGTTGTAATACAACGAAACAGTTGGGTAGAGGACTATATATAATAGCCCCAGACTCTTTGAGTAGAGTACTGTCACAAATGTATATCATCCGCAACTTAAATGGCTATAAACCGAGGCTCGCTGTTTGTTTGTCTGTAAATAAACAAGTAGCTCGAGCACTGTAAAAGCGGTAGAGGAGTATTCATTTCAATTAACATATGTTGAGATCATTTGCGAGCACGATTCCCATGGACCAGTGGGTAGAAGTGCCGACTATCAATGCGATGGTTGTATGTTCAATCCTCGGCTAGAGAAGGGCGTAGTCTATCCATACTAATGAGTTGTAATACAACGAAACAGTACTGTGTGTATATGACTATATATATATATATAAGTTCGATCCAGCCAGGGTGCCAAACCGTAGACACGTGTACGTGGATAATTTTTTTGTATACTAGTAATTTAAATATATAAAAGCAGTGAATATATGTATATATGTTCATGCATATATGTCAGTGTTAATATATATATATATATATATATATATATATATATATATATATATATATATATATATATATAAATGTAACTGTTGGTTCGTTCGGAATTAATTGTCTAAAAAACCACTGGACGGATGGCTTCCACGTTTTGGTATAATATGTTTACTATATCCATGTGTGTTTTTATATATTTCTTTTTAATTATAACATTATACTTAATTTTTCTATGATAAATAGGTGTTTTTCTTTGTACCGAGAGGCCATTTTTTTATTTAGGGACAATTATTTATTACCGCTTCCTGTCACGTGACCAGTGTTACAATTTAGCGGTTTTCCTGCTAGATCTGGAGATTTCGTTTGCAATCTAGCGGGGAATTCTAGAAAATCTGGAGATATTTGACACCCACACACCCGCATTAGATTATTAAAAAATAAAGAAAACCCGAAAAGCGATTGAAAATACTTTAAAACATAAAATAAACTCATTCATGTAAGTAAAAAAAGTAGCATTTATTGCCTTTGGTAACAATTATTTATTGATTATATGTTTTGTTTTTCACCTTTTTTTCCACTAACCATTCTTAAATCTCACCATAAAATCGATTTTTCCAAGTACATTTTAGGGGGGGGGGCATTCCAACCTCCGAAGGGGTTTGTATTACTGTACACATAGATTCGAAAAAGTTGTCAAAAAACAAATATATAACAAATAAATGTTATCAAAGGCTCGGTAAGTTACTTTTCTGCCAAACTGGATATATTTTTGTGTTTTTATTCAATGTAACATATTTATTCAGCTCGAAAAACATACAGTGTTTACCGATGTATTTGAAAATTCAAGATGGCGTCTCACACCCTCTTTAACACCGTAAGTTTGGAAAAAGGTGTTATAAATAAAATACTATACAAACTACTATTAAAACCCGGCGTATATATGTCAACCTATGTCACAGTAACATGTATTGAGCGAGTTTTTAACAGTATTTTATCCGGTTTTTTATTTATAACATCTTTTCCCAAACTTACCGTGTTAAAGAGAGAATCAGACTCCATCTTGAATGTTCCAATACATCGGTAAACACTGTATGGTTTTCGAGCTGAATAAACATGTTACATTGAATAAAAACACGAAAAATATATCCAATTAGGTAGAAAAGTAACTTATCTTGCCTTTGATAACATTTATTTGTTATATATTTGTTTTTTGACAACTTTTTCGAATCTATGTGTACAGTAATACAAACCCATACTGAGAAAACACGGAACATTATGGATTTTTTTTTTGGGGGGGGGGAATTAGCGATTTTTGAAAATTTCAGACGATAAGTTAAAAATCTAGCGATTTTCTGGACATTTCTTTCTCCTGATCTCGCGGGTTTTTTTTTTAAATCTTAGTTGACAACATTGCATCACTAAATAAACACCACAGGCTTAATGTAAACAGAATGTGTTTACAATATCGGTAAATTTTCAATGGGTTTAATTACATGATTATTGATAATGTAACCATGTGATTGAACTTTAATTTAAATTAACCACACGTGGTCGCAAAATGAATGCCGACGCTCAAAGTGTATACACATTTCGACTCCTCCCTTTACTTAAAAATTCACCAAAAATCAGGAAATTAACGAATTTTAATGAAAATTGCAGTATTTTTCAAATAATGATCGCAGAATATAATGAACTAATTATTTTTTACTTAACTCTTAGTGAGAATGTTTTATTTTGTTTAAACAAAAAATACCTTTACTAAAGTTATGGTTTTCAGTAGTAAATAAAAACGCAAGAATTTATTTTTGCTTTTTTTAAAGCATCGTAATTTGTAACAATAAAAAATAATTTTTACAGTAACATTACGAAAAAAGCCCCTAAAATCCGTATTAATGTATTCGATATAACTCGAAGAAAAATGAATTCTAGCATACTATTCAGGAAATTAAAGATTCAATTAGATTCCTATTTCAGTCACCTAAATTATTTAGGGTGAAATGAGTTTATGAATTTATAGCCAAACCTAAATATATATATTTTTTTGGTAAATATCCAGATACGCTACTACAGAACACCGACCACTCTAATTTGTTTTTTGAGGGGGAATGTGATGTTGGGGCGCGCGCGCCCCCAATGTACAAAGTAAAATCTTCGGAAAATGTTAAATGGTGTTCTAATTGGTAAATGTCGGTGCGTTACTTACGGAAAATTTGAGAATTCGATGTTCCAGGTAAAGAAAAAAGAAAAAACAGATAAATTACCCCCCTACTCCACTTGGTGTGCTTTCCTTTTCTAATTTTATTTCTTTTTCAGCTAATTTTAAATTTTTCGCCCAAAAAGCGCTATAATGTATTTTTGAAAATTAGAAAATTCTATGTCCTGGAAAAAAAAATCCCCTCCCCCAACGTAGTTTGCTTGGTGAATCCGTCGTTTATGCTACAGCGTGCATACGCGTAGCATAAACGGAAGCTGCAAAATGGTGGAAAGAAGTTCGTGGGTTCAGGGGTAAATACCATGCAAACGGTAAATTTGCCCCAAGTTTGACTATCAGATTCGTTTCAGCGACCTCAATTACCTATAAAAAACAAATTAGAGTGATCGGTGTTCTGTAGTAGCGTATCTGGATATTTACCTTTTTTTTTTCTTTCTTGCTTATAAAAAATAGCATTAATACAGTAAGTTAGGTAAACTGACTTTTTCGTTTAAAAATGGAATTATTTATTAACTTTTAAAAAATTTTTTTTAATAAATATTTTTTGTTTTATACACATAAAGTTGAATTGTTGAATTTTACTGTTTTGATTATATTCGTTTGGGGGGGCACAATTAAAAAAGTAAGAAAGATGAAGCGAAATTTAAGTTTCCGTCTCATTTTTACAACAACCGTAAAACAGTGCATACTCATCAAGTTTTATCGTAATTTATAAGCATATTGAAACACTAAATCAACATTTTATTTATTTTTTTTGCATAATTAATGATGAAAGTATTTTTCTGTTTATTTTATGAACATCTGTTAAAAAAAATAATTTGTACATTCTCTTGAAAAAAAGAATCAAACTTTTCTCTACTTTCACATGTGTTCCATTTTAACAAACTGAGCGACAGCAACGCGTGGCCGGGTACAGCTATTATATATATATATATATATATATATATATATATATATATATATATATATATATATATATATATATATAAGGAACAATTACTTGACGATTTCTACTTAAGGAAACTTTTTCATAGGTAATTGTGTTTCTCGATTAAATATAATTTAGTTTGCTTTTAAATATTTAAGTGCGTTAAAGACTAGGAGGCTGCTGGGCAATTGTGATTAATTGTGATATTTTGAGTAATGCATATTTCGTATGCATTTATTATTATTATATTGTAATATATAGTCATGATTTAATTTTCTTTTTTTAATTACTCGTGCGCCACCACTGAGAATCGAAACCAAAACGCTTAGTTTATGATTTTCTTTTTACTTGGATTTTAATCCCTGCGCTATGAAGACATCACTTGCCGCAGGGCTATAAATTAAAACATGAACTTATAGCTATTACGTTGCGCATGCATAAGCGTAATGCCGTCGTTTGACCTTCACCGAGCAGAATTTAAATTTTCACACTTTTGCACCAATTTTCCCCGGCTCAAACACAAATATAAATTTTCGCATGGGTGCAAATACCCTATATATTGAGTTACATGTTTGTAGACCAAAAACTGACAGAGGAGTTTAGTTGGCATTTAAAAAAAAAATCCATACGCATACATGAATATATATATATATATATATATATATATATATATATATATATAAAGAGGTTTGTGTTTTCTATAACCTTTTTATGCAAATATTACGCAAGTAGAAATCATGTAGAATATCTGCATGAATATAATTACACAGAATAGTTAACTTAAGATGGTCATTCCATAAGAAAACCGAAAAAAATTAATAGGGAATTAATTAAAATGAATGTTTAAAAAGGGTGAAAATTAGGTAGATATTTTGCAGATGAATGCAATTCCACGATCCGTATATAACAAAGTTGTATTTTTTTTTTTAATAAAATAGAAAAGGGGTTTTAAATATGATTATCATTGGACAAAACCTCAAATTAATAGAAGTATAGATAGTTTTATAGGCAATATAAAAGCGCGTCAATTAAAAATATTAATTTTAATAGTTGAAACATGAAATATTTATGGAAAATGTTTTGCGCATGAAAAATAAATACGAAAATATTATCAAAACTAGACATATACACTGCCCCAAACTTCTGGATACTGACAACAGAACTTTGCCGGAAGATCCCCCTCCCCATAAAACTATAATTCAATTTTAGTAGTACACAATGAAATCGGACACTGTAAAAGAAAGAAATACAATGCGTATAAAACAGCTTCTAAACAAACGCATTTAAAAATCATAAACACAAAGTAAGCCTGCTGTACATTAAATTAAAATACAAAAATAAAGAAACCATATAAAGATATTACTTAAAACGATTTACAACAGACATTTTTATAAGAATGCGTATGAAAACGTTTACCAAACACAATAATATAAACAATATGCGCTAATAAAAACACACTTTAAATAAAATTAATATATAAAACTGTTATATCCTGTTTCAACGGTATATAATAATATGACGAAATACGCCAAGTGGGATGCGTTACAAAAAGAAGGTTTATTAGTAGTTCGCAATAATACAAATACAAAATGGCTACTTGCTTTTGAAGTTAGATAAATGTAAATGAAGGTAAAGAAAAAGGAACTTAGCGTGTGAGAACTAAACGCTCGTCCCTGGGAAGCTTGTAGAGTGTAAGACGCGAGACTGGTAGGACGCAAGGCTGCAAGGCAAGACTGCAAGACTAAAACGTAAGACTGGGCGGCAAACAAGACAAGACGTCCCTACCTTTCAATGGTAGCTCTTTTATATACTGTTTCGTATCCGGTTCGATACGTAGTTATGTCCCTTATAACAAAAACAAAAACTTCGTATAATATCTCTTAAACCATCCTCAAAACATATAGGTTTTGAAGAACGCAGATTATGTGTATGAGAATAACATTTTAAAAATCGATTAACGCTTGGCATGAACCAGTAAATTGAGTTTTTTGCTCTAAGTTCCATATTTCCCCAAAGACTTGGATTACTGAACAGTATTTAAAATGCTATCTAACAATATAAGACGGTTTTTATCTTAGAAATGCAAAGTACACCAAACATACACAGTAATGTATATATTTTAAATAAAATACTGTATAATATTTATATATACATATGAGTGATGGGGCGATTCTAATATTTTTCTCCGATTGCGAAAAAATTACCGATTCTGTACTAGATTCCCGATTCCGATACAATTACCGATTCCGATTCTGATTCTTTCTAAATCTCTAAATATTTTATTGTGTAGCTGTTTTTTTTTTCTCCAATCACCGTGGAAAAACACACGTTAAATATGCGCATATTTTTCTAAACGTAAATATATATATATTTACATTATGGCATATATATATATATATATATATATATATATATATATATATATACCACTATCAGCCGGTCACTGAGGTGTGACCGACAGACGTGTTATAGTAAATGTCTTAAAGCGGTCTCATGAAGATATGAAGATGGGCCAGTCATTAGGGTCTGTGTAGCAAGAAGAAAATCATACATGAGATGTTGGATCTGGGTGTGGCTCCTTTCTTTTCTCAAGATGATCTCTTCATCCTGGTGGCATTCTGGTGGGAATCTTCATCTCTTTGTCCTCAGGGCCGCCTTTCGACTTAAGACATGTATGGAGACATTTATGGCAGACACAAGAAAGACGACACGCGACACAATTGTAATATATATGAGAAATCTTAACTATTTATTTTACAAAATATATATAACAAAAACTTTAACAATTAAAAAACTGGATAATCGGATTTTCAAAGCCAACTAACCTAACTAGTATTGAGGGAGGGGGTGCTCCCCCCATTTATGGAGAGACGTAATATTCGTCTTCACTTCATGGTGGTCGTGCAGGAAAGAGAAAGAAAGATAGCAAGGGAATTATGGGAAGGGATTTCTTTGTATCGCTACGCTCATGGCCAAATTACCACTCGTCCATGCTGCAGAGTGTGTTAGAAACAGTGGCACAAAGAAATAGTGCCATATATATATATATATATATATATATATATATTTGTGGGGGGAATATCTATCAATTTTATCTTCACTGGGGTGTTAAATCGATAAATATTTATTATTTCATCATAATTACCAGCTATTTGGCTTTAAAGAAAATCTAATAAAAAAGACAATAAAAAGAATCGTTTTAGGCATCGTATAATGATAAGTAAGTTTTTCAGTTCTTATTTCTGTACCATATGGTCTTTTTCAGTTCAGTTCAGTTCAGTGGATCATTCGATAATGAACTGAGACCCTAGTAATATTTGAACTTCCGTCCTATTGTCTCGACGTAACATCCATCGTGAAAGGAAATTATGTAAAGTATGTGTATGCCTCTACACGGGTACATAAGTAGAACGTCTTTTACACGGGTACATAATTAGAACGTCGTTATAAAAAAATGTCATCAACGCAACAGCCTGATTGAACTATACATTACGCATTTAATTTGACAGCTTAATTATAATACTCTTAAAGAGCCCGTCCTGATAAGTGACCAGCCTACCAACAACGATGCTATAATGTTTAGTGAAATATAAAAGTATGTTCTATTTAGAATGGACACTGTGCGAACTCATTCGATTATTATAACCATTTTGTATTTAATATCGATTCTGTGTGTAAGCGAAGCCATAAGGTGCGTGTTTCTTGGCTGTTAAAGCAATTATTTGATTTGAACTATCGTAATTTATTCTTAGGTTATAATTTTCTATCTGTCTATTTTTTCTTCTATCCCAGACCCTTTCTTTGAAACTATGCAAACTTATACGAAAGACTTTTTTCTGCTTCATAAATTTGCGCATTTTGTAATTCTCAAGAGGGGTATGAAACGAATATGTTGACAATATAGAAAATGGATGACATGTGCTTATGAAATTTGTTTATGAGGCGAAAATTCATACCCCATGTGTTTCAGATAACTTTATGTCACAATCTTCTTTAAGAAAGTCACTGTGCAAAGTTATACTACAAAAGAAAAAAAACCATCGCAACGACTCAATCAATAGATTGTCATTAACTGCCGACATTTTCTACCTTTTATAAGCCATTAAAACAAAAATTATATTTTCCGATGCTTTTAGAAATAAAATCGTTTTTCTATATAGTGAAGTTCATTTTATGTCTCTTCCTTGCCACGTTTACTTTTATTTCAGCTAGAAGCGCATTGCTGTGTGCATGTCCTCTCTGGTATACATTAAAAAAAAACTCTTAAATATATGCAACTCTCCTTGTCTTAAATGCTTACATATACAAATATACAGTGTGTATTACAAGTGGTAATATATTTTATTAGTAAACATACACTTATGCATTTTCTTTTACAATGGCAATATATTATTTTAAAGAAACTCACGTATATTTATTTATTTGCGAACTGTTACCCTCATCTTCATAGATGTTGTTTAACGACGTCTCGGACAACCTTTCCTCTGGCCTTCCTCGGCTGGTTAACCGCGACGGGATATGAATCTCTTAACTGTATCTTCAGTAATTACTGCTGTGGTAAAACAACAGCAACTATGGAAGGCAGTAATTATTACGGATGCCGTTGAGAGATTCAGCATTCCTATCCCGTCGGCGTTAACCACCTGACGAAGGTGAGAGTAATAGTTGGCCAAAACGTTGTGAAACAACCAATATGAAGATCAGGATACAAATAAATAAATATACAAATTATTTATCTCAAAGGATTCAAATAATACAATTATATTTCCCTCGTATAATATATGTTTTCTCTGTGATAAAATATTTGATACATTTATGAAAAAAGAAAATTTTCATCTCTAAGATGGAGTGGCCGATTAAATTCTTTAATCGAAAATACAATAAATCCAAAGGATATTTAAATAATTAACTATACGTCCTTGGAAAAAAATATTTTGATCAAGTTAAAGGAGAAATTATATGATTTGAAAGAGACCGGAAGTTCCATTATCTACTGTTCAACGAATGGCATCGCTAGTAACTCAGGAAGGCCAACAATGGTTGGCAAGTGATAATGTAGAATTTCTAAATAAGGCCGCTCTGCCAATAATTATTTCATCGTGTAGAACATTAGTAAAACAAACTAGAACAGAATTTTTAGTGGTCCAATTAGAAACTGTTTAAATGGTATCGGTTTATACTTGTGTTACAAGAAAAGAGCGCTTTTCTTGTAAGTACGAAAACCATTAGATAAGTAAAAATGAGATCGGGATAGACCGAGATTCGAACCTTGTAACAAGGTTCATAAATAGATTCAGAAAGGAATTTAGCATTGTTCAGTTTCACATAATAAAGTTAGATATACTGTTGTAAAGGGGATTTTGATTGTTTAATTCTTTTTATGAAAACTGAATTAAAATAGGGTCAGTTAGAGAAAAACGAACAATAGTAAATTAAAAACATATTGAAAAATAAGTTAGGTCGAAAAATAGGTTAGTAAGAATTCTTTGTCTGCAGAAATCGTTTTGGAAACATGTGCGAACCACGCATGTTAATGCTACGTGGGTTGATCACGTTTTTTGGACACACGTATGACGTCATGGCAGAAATGAATTCTAAATATAGGAGCTACAGTCGAAGATGAAATAGACAGAGTTGGAGACGAAGATAGGAGACAGAGCTGACATGGTCAGAGGAGGGTCCCTTTGGAAGCGAGGGAGAAAGTTTTAAACATGTAGAAAACCCTTTGAATTCCTGGATGTCGTCATCATTTCGACCGGTCAAATGGAATAAAAGAACATCATCATATTTTTGTAACTCCCATCTTCGAGTCATCATTATACCAAATTGAAAGTAATGTGAAATCATCATCTTTAATGAACTTGTATAACCTATCTTAAGTAATGTGTCTCCCTCTCTATCTTAAGTAATGTGTCTTCATCCTCTCTAATATATCTAAATAAGAAGAAACGTCACAGAACTGTATAAATGCCTAATGTCTTCTCTCCCTCATTAGCGCCGTCTCTCTCATATGAATGTCCGCATCATATATCCTTTAAATATGAACACCCAACTATACAACACTTAGAACAATTTCTAAAAACCATTATTAAATCCGCAACATATTAATAGTCGGTTTGAGGAAAGCAAGTGGTGTATTAAAAAGTTCAGAGGATGAAATTAAAATCATAATATTTAGTGATCAATCTAAATTTAAGAAATTAAATAATGCTGCTGGAAACAAGAGAATATGTCGAGCAAAATCAAAAAGTGTTTGCGGAAATGCAAAATTTGTAAAAGGGGAGGTTATTGTTTGGTGCCGTTTTGATACACCCCTGATCAAAAATTTAAGACCACTTTAAAAAAATTTAAAATAAACTTTTGGGGGGATAGATTTTAAACTCCTCACACTAAAGGTTACCAATACCTAAAAGGTAATTGAAAAAAAGCGACATTTAAAACATTTAATTCAGAAATTTACATTTTTTATAAAGTAAAGTATTTTACACGTGATCAAAATTATAAGACCATACGAAAATTGTATGAAAAGTGTATGATAACATTCAACAACCAAATTTAATAATGTTTTCTACCTCCACTGGTTTTGATGACTTCAAAAATTCTTTAGGGGGCATGCTTGAAATAAGCGTTTCCATTAAGGTGCGAGAGATGTTGCTTCAGCTTCTAAAGATGGGTTCACGAAGTTCATTTTTTTTTAAATATTGTTTGCCATTTCGATAATCATCTCCTGTCATCCATCTCCAAACATTTTCAATTTGGGTTCAAGTCTGGTGAGCATGCATGGTATCCCAAGAAATGGACCACGTTTTCTTGTAGAAAGGTCAAGGTCCGTCATGCCGCGTAAATACACTAGTGTTTCATGCTTACGTGATCATCAGTGTATGGTAACAACACCTGTCGGTAACATTTATATACACATCTACGTGTGTATTTTATTTAATTATATGTACATTATTATTTGTATCTTGATTATTTATTCAGACTTACATACTCTTACGTTTCATGCTTACGCAATTATCAGTGTATGTGTATGTGATATATATATATACATTTTATTTAAGTATATGTATATATATATTTATAGAACAATTAATTTTTGTAAACATACATACACTATTTCATGCTTACGCAATCATCAGTGTAGGTAACAATTTCTACCGGTAATATGTGTTTAGTTT
>NC_136496.1:103045686-103065686 GCF_053919585.1 Euprymna scolopes | reverse complement strand
AAGTAAATTCTATAGTAATATAAATCTATTTTGGGTAGTAATTAATTCCCAACCAGTGAAAGAAAAATTAGATAAAATAAATTCCAGAATAAAAGCAAAATCTATAGTTACTTATGATTTTAGTACGCTATATACTAAAATTCCGCACGAAAAACTTATAAAAGAATTAAATGATACTGTAGATTTGGCTTTTGAAGGTGGAAAAGGTAGATATATAGACTTTTCAAACTCTAATGCTTTCTGGTGTAAAAATAAAAATATAAAAACTAATGTTTCTAAAGGTATTTTAAAAATACCTGTAAGTCATCTTATTAAAGAATGCTATTTTCAAATAGGAAATAAAATATTACTCCAAACGATAGGTATCCACATGGGATTGGATCCTGCACCATTTTGGGCAAATTTGTATTTACATAGACTCGAGTATATATATATGTCATCACTATTAAAAACAGATATATCTAAAACATATAAATTTTATGGATGTAGGAGATTTATAGATGACCTTATATGTATAAACGATAATGATGAATTCGAAAAAAATAAACATCTTATATATCCAAACGAATTAAAATTGAATTGGGAACATAGAGGACAACAGGCTACATTTCTGGATTTAGATATAAAAATTGAGGATGGGATTTTTCTTTATAAAATATTTGATAAAAGAAACGCTTTCCCCTTTAAAATAGTACGTATGCCCCATAAAGATAGCATCTGCCCTGTTTTTATGTTTTATGGAACCATTATGTCAGAGTTTTTGAGAATAGCTCGCCTTACTTTAAAACTAACAGACTTTATACCACCAGTTTCTAGTTTAGTAATAAGGATGATAAAACAAGGTGGGGATACAAATAAAATATTTAAACAGTTAAATAAAGCATTTGTTCGTTATCCTGATGCTTCTGAATCATTTGAGATAAACCAGAATATATTAATAAAGGAAATCCAAAACTATATTAGCAATGTATAAAATGTATTTATAATTACATATAATAAATTAAAATTTAAAAAAAAATGTATATATGTAAAAATATTTTTAACCTTTATATATCTAGTTTTAAATAAGAATGTAAATATACTAAATACTAATCATAGTGGGGGGGATAAGTAGTTAAATGGATTCATCCTAATCTTATAAATACAAGACTGATAAATTAAAAAATGCATCCATTTTAAATGTGGAAATTGATGAATCGCACATGTAAGACATTCATTTTTATTGTATGAAAAGGTTAGTAATTGCAATTAAGAATAGGAAATTGGATCACATGTATGTAACATGCCTTCTTCCTAAGATTAAAGGTGGTGGTGTTTGATCAACACTGCTGGGGAGCCATGATGTAATATACTGTTTTGTTTTTAAATCCCCGAAACAGTGTTTCATGGTAAACAACTGATGATCCCTTGAAAAAAAAATTATTGGTATTATAGTAAATTCGAGAGCGAGTTGATGCAGTGCTTGCAGGTGATTAAATGACTTACTGACTAGACGGTATTCTAATGAATCATAAAAAATATTTTTGTATATTTTTTAAAGGTTAAAAACTTGAAAGATGATGTATATATATATATATATATCATACATAAATACATATATTAGTTATGTACAGTTATGTAACGTTATAGTATTTATTACAACGGTACTCAGTGCGTGATAGAGTTTAGTATTTTAAATTAACGTGCTGCATTCGTTTATCTTACTTATCTCTAGTATATATATATATATATATATATATATATGTATGTGTATATATATGTATATATATATATAAGAGAAAATAATTAAAAAAAGCATGTTAAAACCACTTTGAAAAAGTTTTAAAATATTTAATTTGAAAAGAAAACACTAAAAATGTGGATAGTCCTTAATCTGCGGAGTTTCGAAGAAATACTCTCCTTCTCATCAGAGGTAGGATTTAGCAAAATGTGGGTTCGGATGAAACTACAAGTAAGTCAAAGATCTTACTTGATAACAAAAAGTGAAGCAGGGGAATATGGCGAAGAAAAAGGTGATTTCACTTGAATGGATAGACTGGTATAAGGTAAAGTATCCAATGACGTTAAAATGCAAAAATGCAAATCCAAGAAAGTTAGTTAAATTTCCATTCGCACAAGTAAAATCCAAAGGAATCGCGTAATTGGAAGATGGTCTAAAATAATCCAAAAGGCTGAAATCCGTGGAATAATTCACAAATAGGTACAAGGAAAAGAGGAAAGAATTCCAATAATATTATTAAAAGAAAAATAAGATATGCGTTAGACTCGTCTGCCGAGATAGGGCGTAATTAAAAAAATGAATGAAGAAGAAAGAAAAAATTAGTGAGAAGAGGAAAAAAAGGAGTTGAATGGTGATAGCATTAAATATAAAATAGAAAAGCAAATGTCAAAATGACCCAGACAAGATGGCGTTAAAAGGCGCTAAAATATAGGGCAAAATGAGGTCAACTGAAATGTACAAGATATTACTTAAAAAAATATCAGCAGAGGTTATTAAAACAAAAATAGTAATTTAAGGGGAGAGGATGGACGGTATCTGCAAATTCCGGATAAAGCAAGTAAGTATGTAAGTAAATGCATACAGTAAAATATAAGTAAATATACATACAAGATATGCAGCTGTACGTATATTGATATATTTGATAGATAGGAATATTTAAACACTAAAACGGAAATTGCAGATAAAAAACCGGCTAAACAAAGAAGAAATAAAGAATAAAGATTATAAAGTGATAAAGTATTAAGAAAGTATGTAGAAAAACGATAATGTTATAGAAAATATGTATATACATATCTGAAAGGTTTAAGTAATAGCTATGTAATTTAGAAATTACCATAATTAAATTTGGACTTCTGTTTACAGAAAGAGCAGTTCGTTTTTAGAATTTATTATATTGTTACTTTGAGGGGAAGTAATTATAGTTATAGCTTCGGTTGTGCAGAGGCGACATGACTTAGAGCCTGGAGTATAAGACTTAACTTTTTTTATGATAGTCCATTTGATTGAGAAGGGGTTATTATTAGAATTAAGTTTTTTAATTAAAGTGGTTAGAGAAGCTCCTTGATTATTATTAGAATTATGGTTGTTAAAAGAAAAATGTGGTTTGATATTCTTTTCTTAATTAATGTTGAAGTAGCGCCGATATATGTATATACTTTATTAAAAAGCTCGAGATCTGAAATTAATATAAATTTGCTGATTTATATTAGGGAAATAGTTTGAATTTTGTTCATTGTGTTCAACAAAGGGTGGGACAATGATTGTACGAGGACTATTTTGAAGAGGATAATAATTGTTGTTTGCGTTAGGATTGCTGTCAGGAGAAATATTATTATTCTCATTATTATTATTATTATTATTATTATTATTATTATTATTATTATTATTATTATTGCTAGTTGTATGATTGTAGATGGAGGGGCTGCTCGAGTTGTATATTGGATTAGTAACTATATCAGATGGAGGATGGGAAGAAGAATAACTTGAAGACAAAATAATAGTGTCTTTTATAGGAGGATTGCGTGGGAGCTCAGTAATTGTGAATAAATATATAACATCTTTATGGATACAATCATTATTGAGTGGGCAAGGATGTTTGTTATTACAATTACAGTTAGTTTTGGGTTTAATTGGGAAAGGGATTTTTGGAGCTGATTTAAGATTCTTTGTGCTAAATTATCCATTGTTGAATAAGAAATCCTTATTGAGTTTTATTTGAAAATAGAACTATATCGGTGTGGGTATTTGAAAGAGTTTTGTACAATGTTGAAGAATTCCTTAGGTATATTAGTTTTGACATTTATGCTAAATAGAGGGTTAAACCAAATAGTTTCCTTTCTCCTGATGCGACTGGGTGGGTTAGAGGTATTACGATTAGTATTTTGATTAGAATATTTTGTATTAGTACATATATATATATATATATATATATATATATATATATATATATATATATACTAGCAGGCCGCCCAGCATTGCCCAGTCGTAAAATACGCTTGTGTAGATATATCTAGACTCCTATGAATTTTGGTTATTTTTTTTGTTTATTGCTATTTATATTAAAACCTTTTTTTATTTTATTTAAAAGAAATTCAAACTTTCTTATATATGGGGCGTGGAATGTAGATCATCTGCAAAATATCAAGCTAATTTGTATATTATTTTTGAAATTCATTTTAATTAATTTCGTATGAGTTTTTTCATGGGATGATCATCTTCAGTAAAATATTAAAGTATTTTGTGCAGATATTCTACATGATTTATACTTGCGTAATATTAGCCTCAAAAGTTATAGTAAACACAAGCGTCTTTCTATCTACTTCTACTATATAATAAAATGTTTGCAGAAATTTTACTATGGACGAAATTACGGTAGGTTTGCAATAACAGATTCCACATGCAAATTTATTGTGTCTAAATAATTAGCCGTCATCTTATGTAACTTTAGAACGTCATTATAAACACATTTATTCGTTATAATAAAATCCTACGTTACCTCGTAGAGAAACATCACCACGATCGCCAACATCTTTAAAGGAAGTAGTTCGTACTTTTCCCTCTATTTCTTATGTCATTCCACCTTACCCAGTCATTGTCGGGAAGAAGTACACACATTGTTAGTATAGTGACCTTGCACGCTTCGTCATTGGATCAAACACTCATATACATACTATTAACTTTCCAGTTACCATTTCAAAATAATTTCCCCTTTTTAAAAAATCCCTTATTTCCCATTGACTCAGACCTAACAGAGCGATTATTCCAGATTTCATTCATTACATGAACGAACAACTCGACATATACAAATACGGCTGCTCTCTCTGCACGATGCAACCATTCAAAATAAATTACTCCAAATAAAACCATAATAGGCTCCCATTTTCAAAAAGCAGAAATTTTAGTACTGATACACTAACACTTGTACAAAACAAAATACATTACATTTACGTTTAACCGTGTTTACCTTTCTGAGCGACAGTAAAAGAAAAAAGTAAATTGTAAGCTAAACATTTTGGTTTCGATTCTCGGTTAGTGGCGTACGAGTCATTTTTTTTTTTTTTTACTTTTTCAACCATTACTTAATACGTAATCTCCATTAATCAAAATATCATATTTAAGCGTATTTTATTAGGCCGAGCGATATATATATATATATATATATATATATATATATATATATATATATATATATATATATATAGCATGATAGATAGAGTGAAAGATAAATAGATATTAGGCTGGTGCAAAACCAATGCCGTTTTTTTATATGCAGTTATTTAACTGTATATAAAAAACGGCATTATTTTTGCACCAACCTAATAGATAGATAGATAGATAGATAGATAGATAGATACTAGTCTACTAAAACCTCTATCAAACTGTAGAGGATGAAATAATTTAAAACCGAGAATTTAGCAAGCTTAGAGCGAACACAAGCCGAAAAATAGAATCTTCTTTTTTGACAAATAGTGACACGTTTGTTCTTTAATTAAAATCATTGGTCAATATTTTTTATAAACGCATCAAAAATATTTAATGTATCTCTTTTACTTTTTTCTAAAAATAAATGTGTCTCTGTATCAAAAGTGCAACATGTGATATAAAATACGACACACACATATAAATGTTACTATTAGGTTGGTCGATCCTCTACGACAAACGGCGACGTTCCGTTCAGTATATGGATGCCGGAGAAGCCTCACAACACTTCCTGAAGCCGGAATTGCACCAAAAAAAGGTTATGGTTACTGTTTGGTGGTCTGCGGCAGGTCTCATCCATCACAGCTCCTGAATCCAGGCGGAGAAGTATTGCCGACAACTTGACGAAATGCACCAGAAGCACCGACGTATGTGCCCGGGATTTTTCAATATGAAGAGGCCAATTCCCAACTATGACAACGGTCGACCGCATGTTGCTCAACTGACCCGGCAGAAGCTGAACGAATTGGGCTACGAGACACTGCCTCATCCGCCATATTCACCAGACCTCTCGCTCGCCGATTATCACTTTTTCAAGCATCTCGACAACTTCCTGTGCGAAAAATGCTTCAAAAGCCGAGATGATACCGAATCAGCCTTCAATGACTTACTCACTTCCAGAACACGAGATTTCTATGCTAATGGGATAAATAAACTTGTTCCCCGTTGGAAAAAGTATGTCGATTTTAATGGTTCGATTAATAAACTTTATTTGAAAGGAATTATGGTCTTTTAAACTTGAAAGTCAAGAAACGACATTAGCTTTGCACCAACATAATATATGTTTTATTACAGTGTTTGCAGATTTTTTTTTTATACCCGAATTCGCCTCTCTCATATCGCCTTGTTTCTGGGGTTCTTCTAACGTATATGATCCAAAATTCCACAGATATAAAAAAAAATAATAATTACAAAATGAGTGCGAGCGATTCAGCGTATTTCCGCCTCCATATTTAATTACTCCGAATTACTGCGAAGTAATGAAAAGCAATTTGGACGCAAAATGGTGGGTGAGGGCACGTCGTAGAAGATAGTGTTGGCAGAAATGTTTTGCTGCGGTGAGTATTATATATAAAAACCTCCTAATCTATAATTTCAAAGCTTGGATAACGTAAGGTACTAGGTTATAAAATGTTGCGCTTATGATAACATATATACTAGAAATACTAACCGCATACTGTTATATTTTGCTGGTGGCTGATCGTCATATATGTTTTTTTACGTCTATTTAATTTATAAAAAAATAAACCGTTTGTCATTTCTCATTTTTTACCCTCATACGCGATTATAAACACACACAGCTTGTAATAAAATATTCCTCTTAATCAAAATCTAAACTTTCGGTTTTTGAATCGTAGCTTAAAAAATTTGATGGCGGGTATGGCGAGGCTGGTGATGCATGGAAACAAAATGTCTTGCTTAGCACACCTTTCATTTTGCACTTTCCTCTCCGACTCTTTCCTTCTCTGTTTATCTTTTTATTGGCCCAGATGACGTCCACATTCTAACCTGTATAGTTGAAATGTGGGTCACACTCGCTGACCGAGGATTTCACTCCCTAAATTTGTTCCCCACCCCTCATTTACGTCATCTCCCGGGCTTTGCATCCAAAGCTGTGACCGACTTTTGTTTGACGTTACTCATCGGAGATCTGGATTATCCAACAATACAATGTTTAATGATAAAAGCATATGATGTGCTAAAATACCTGGATTATTTAGTCCTTGTCAAAATTAAGATATTTTTATTGACAGATAAAATAGGAGACAATTCTCACCAAGTAAATATAATCTAGGCTTCTATAAGCTCTACATTAAAACATCAACTGATAAAACTGTCAGTAAACTACTCTTAGGACTGTCCCCCATTACACCTTTCTTCACCATACCAAACAACCATACCAGATGTGCGGTTTTATATACCAGCATGCCGCGTAGCGCTGCCAGGTCGGAAAATATGCTTAAATATAGTTTAATTCATGCTGATTTCGTATTTATTATAATACGGCCATTTGTTTATTGCTTATTATATTATACTCAGTATATAGCAGTACTTTCAAAAAGTTGATAAAAAATATTAACTGGGTGACCTCGACTAGAATCGAACCCAAAACATTTAGCTCTCCAGTTGTATTCGCCAATATATTAACTTAAAACACATGCATACATAAATTCTGCGCATGCGTAGAACGGACACTTTAGTCCGGTTAGGTCTGGATATGACCTAAAACTATATGCGATGGCAAGGCCCCACCTTGCGGGCCTTGGGGAGTGTGGAGCCACCCTTTAATTGCCATTGCTCCCAGGTCCACTCTGACCCGCAGTAGTCGTACCTGTTAGGGTCCCAGCTATGGGTTAAATAGAATCCGACTTAAAAAAACAAATATGCTCCATTAAAAATCGTTCCTCAAATTAACTGGATTCGGCATTAAATAACATGAAAAAGGTTGATATGCCGTAAAACAAAAACAACCAAAACAACCATTTAGTCCAGTTACAGCTTCCAAATTCAAAATTTTCAACGTTGATATTTAGCAGTTATTTCTACTGGATAAAAATCAAATTGAATTTGTTCCACAGGTTTATATCATTTATATATCAAGTTTCAATTTTAGACCAGAAATTAACAGAGTAGTATATTAGAGATCGTTCCGCACACACACGTTAAAAAATGGTCATATACATAGATGGATAGATATTTCCACAGCTAGAAAAGGTCGCGGATCACAAGAGCAATGAAAGCTAACAACCCGGAAGTCAAAGACTCGAGTTTCACCCTCAGTTGGGCTCATCAATTAGACACATTCGAACTCAGGGTTCGAAACTCGAATCTCTTACATGCGAGGCAAACACTCTACCAACTGAGCAAAAGCCCCGCACACAAGAAAGTCTTATTAACTATCACAGATCAAGTAAACCGCAACGAAAACCGACAGTGGAATAAACCTACTTTCCTCTCGAAAAAGGGATGTGATCATCGCGATCAGCTATAACCCAAGTCGATGTCTCACTAGCAGGAATTCATACTTTCTAAGGATGTCATCACGGCAAGCTTACGTAACGAGCAATAAGCAATATATTTTTTTTAAATATGAGAGAAAATATATAATTATTTCCACAGCCAGACAACGTCGAAGCTCACAAGAACCATGAAAGTCAACAAACCGGAAGTCTAAGATATATATATATATATATATATACATATATATACATATATATATATGTATATATATACATATATACATACATATATATATATATATATATATTTATACGTTGCTCGGTCGAAAAATACGCCTAAATATATTTTAATTCGTTAGATTTCAGTTAATCCTCTGTTGATTATTATATTATAGCCAATATATATTTTATTATAGCCAATATATATTAGTAATTTCAATAGTTTGCGAATAAAATTCTTACTAAGGTGGCATTAGCTAGAATCCAAACCGATGCAATTATGTCTCCAAGAGTATTCGCTTCTACCTGACCTCTGAATGCATCGAAATTTATGTCTTAATTTGCACGTATAAATGTATATTTACGCATGTATAGATACTACACATTAAATCGAATTCCGCCTGCCAAGTTCCAATTTCTTCAGTTATCACGTCTTATCAGCTCTTTTTTTTCGGTAAGAGCACTACTATGGCAGACAGAAAGACAATGGAACTATTATGGCAGACAGACAGACGGATGACGACGCCATTATGACAGACAAGTGCACTATTATGGATATAATACAGACAATACCACATTTATGAAGGCAGACAGACGGACAGTTATTCGTAATTTTAATATTAATTCCTCAGACGAGCCTGTTTTCGACCACATTAATGTTTTCTGATGAAGATTACAATTAGCATATAATGGTGCTTACTTCATGTCTCGAAGTCGTGTTAAAATTTCAATAAAAATGTATTGCATGATTTTCATTCGAGAAAACGTCTACAATCTAAGAATTACGCCAACGGAATTTTTCCTAGATGCTGAAATCTAGGTTTATTTAATGACACCTAATCACTATAAAGCAATGCAATGAAAACCTGAAATGCTTTAATTTTCATTAATATTAAGTAGTATCCATACTATGCTTAAAACACACTATAAACTATCCAAATAAATTGAAGTTTCGGGAAATAAGTGGTATCTAAATGTTCACTTCATTTTTACCACTTTGAAGAAAAATAAAGAAAATATAGCCCACATTACAAGCCTTTATGACTAGCCGCTTTGTTTTAAGATTCATGAAAATAAATTTATTATTTAGACTTGGAGCATCTACTTACAAATGAATGAAAACACACACACACACACACACACACACACACATATATAAATGTAACTCTTGGTTCGTTCGCAATTAATAGTCTAAAAAACCACTGGACGGTTGGCTTCAACGTTTTGGGATAATATGTTTCCTATATCCATGTGTGTTTTCATATATTTCTTTTTAATTATAACATTATACTTAATTTTTCTATGGTAAATAGGTGGTTTTCTTTGTACCGATAGGCCTTTTTTATTTAGGGACAATTATTTATTACCGCTTCCTGTCACGTGACCAGTGTTTCCAATTTAGCGGTTTTTCTGCTAGATCTGGAGATTTCGTTTGCAATCTAGCGGGGAATTCTAGAAAATCTGGAGATATTTCGCACCCACACACCCGCAATTTTAGATTAAAAAATAAAGGAAAGCGCTTGAAAATACTTTAAAACATAAAATAAACTCATTCATTTAAGTAAAAAAAAGTAGCATTTATTACCTTTGGTAACAATTATTTATTGATTATTTGTTTTGTTTTTCACCTTTTTTTCGGCTAACCATTCTTAAATTTCGCTATGAAATCGATTTTTCCAAGTACATTTCAGGTGGGGGGCATTCCAACCTCCGAAGTTTAGTTTACAATACGATCTAAGCAACCCCGCTTAATTTAGAAGTATTTAGTCGAAAATTGTAAAAAGCAAGAAACAACAGCAAAAAAAAAACTTATACCAATACAGTAGAATTTAATTATCTACCAACCTAAATACTTTTAACATGCTAAAACAAAGTGTTTTTGTTTTTTTTATTTTTCTAATTTCAAAATATGTTGCACCATTATTGTAATGTTTAATTTGCAGTATATTTCAATTTAACTTTTATTATAAAAAGTTTGAGTTTATGATTTGTTTCTTGCAACAAAAAAAATACCCTCTCTGAAAAAAACAGGTAAAACTAGCTGATAAAATGTGTAAGCCTTCTGGGGAGCTAACCGCTTCAATATAATTCTAGAAACATATAGTGAGAAAACATGAAACATTTTATATATTGAATATACTATATTTATAATTTTTTTGTTGTAGGAAGTTAAAATATGAAGTTTTTGGAGGGGGGTGAATTAGCGATTTTTGAAAATTTCAGATGATAAAAGTTAAAAATCTAGCGATTTTCTGGACATTTCTTTCTCCTGATCGCGCGGTGTTTTTTAAATCTCAGTTGCCAACACTGCATCACTAAAAGGGTATTTTGGTCTCAGCACTACAGGCTGTAAACAGAATGTGTTTACAATATCGGCAAATTTTCAATGGGTGTAATCACATGATTATTGATAATGTAACTATGTGATTGAAATTTGATTTAAATTAACCACACGTGGTCGCTTTCCTATCAAATATTCATGGAAAAATGGTAGGTACAGACAAAATGAATGCCGACGCTCAAAGTGCATACACATTTTGACCCCTCCCTTTACTTAAAAATTCACCAAAAATCAGGAAATTAACCAATTTTAATGAAAATTGCAGTATTTATCAAGTAATGATCGCAGAATATAATGAACTAATTATTTTTACTTGACTCTTAGTGAAAATTTTTTTATTTTGTTTAAACAAAAAATACCTTTACTAAAGTTATGGGTTTCAGTAGTAAATAAAAAACGCAAGAATTTATTTTTGCTTTTTTTATATAAATAAAGCATCGTAATTTGTAACAATAAAAATAATTTTTACAGGAACAGTCCGAAAAAAGCCCCTAAAGTCCGTATTAATGAATTCGATATAACTCGAAGAAAAATGAATTTCTTACATACTATTCAGGAAATTAAAGATTCAATTAGATTCCTATTTCAGTCACCTAAATTATTTAGGATGAAATGAGTTTAGGAATTTATAGCCAAACTTAAATAGTTTTTTGTTTTGCTTAAAAAATAGCATTAATAGAGTAAGTTATGTAAAATTTGCATAGAATACTCTGCTTTACGGTTGTTGTAAAAATGGACGGAAATTTGAATTTCGTTCCCTTTTAAATTCGGTACATTTTTACATTACGTCCAACTCATCGTTCACATTCGACACGTCAACTTTTATAGCTTTTCGGGTATGCTAGCAAGGTTAGGGATGTCTATTCCGAAAGCCGTTCTAACATGGGTAGATTGGTAGGTGTGTCAGAAATTTCGTGAAAGATAGTGAATAATTCCACCCGTCTTTCCAAGCTTATAACTCCGCGAAAAATGTAACTCAAGCCCTATGTTTTTTTCAATTAAAGGATCAACGACCAAGGTTTCATTTAAAAAAAACAAAAAAACAACGTGCATTTTTTAAAAAGGTTTTAAACTTCGGACTTTACAGGTAAATTCATAAAAATACTACTTTTTTGTTTTAAATTTGAGTATATTATTTATTGACCTTTTCTCTTCAATTTCTGATATATAACACTTTGGTGAGTAAATGAATTATTTAATTTTATGATTTCAAAATGGGAGGCGTGAATTATTCGACCCCCCATCTTTCCAAGCTTATAACTACTCGAAAAATGTAATTGAAGCCCTATTTTGTTTCAATTAAAGGAGCAAGGACCAAGGTTTCATTAAAAAAACAAAAGAAAAAACAAACAACGTGGTTTAGAAAAAACTTCAACTTAACAGGTAAATTTCTAAAAAAACACTACTTTTTTGTTTTAAATTTGAATATATTATTTATTGACCTGTTCTCTTACATTTGTGATATATACAACTTTGGTGTGTAAATTAATTATTTACTTTTTAATACACACTTGAAAATGGGGGGGCGTGAATTTAAAAAAAAACGTTTGTCATAAATATTATATTTGGTTTATTGGAAAGAACATACAATTTCACATTGATTCTGAAAATATCGTAAAAATAGAATCAATAGAAACATTTTGATAGATTTTTAAAGTTTAAAAATTGAAAAATATTGACTTCGTAAAATTCATTACTGTTTTTTAAAAAATAAAAACAAATATTTCTATTACTTTTAAAACAACTTTAAAAGTTTATTTTGGAAGTATAATCCATAAAGAAAATAAACAAATCACTTTTAAAAGAGAAATTACGAGTTTTTTTTAATATTTTTTATATTCACAGTTTTGTGATAGGGGTGTCAAACATTCCTACAAAAAGTCTGATACATCTACTAGATTTGAGTGTTTATTCCTTGTAAACGTACCCGACAACCTATAAATGTCGACTTTTCCAATGTGAATGGTAAGCTGGACTTATGTAAAAAATAACAAAAAGATATACTAAACTGACTTTTTCGTTTAAAAATGGAATTATTTCCCTTTCGTTATTAACTTTTCTTTTTAAATAGTTTGTGTTTTATATACACAAAGTACAATTTTTGAATGTTACTGTTTTGATTATATTCGTTTGGTGGGGGGCACAATTAAAAAATTAAAACGGAGCGAAATTTAAGTTTCCGTCCCATTTTAACAACAACCGTAAAACAGCGCATACCCAGCAAGTTTTATCGTAATTTATAAGCATAATGTTGAAACACTAAATCAACATTTTATTTATTTTTCTGCATAATTAATGATGGAAGTATTTTTCTGTTTATTTCCTGAACATAAAATAATTTGTACATTCTCTTGAAAAAAAGAATCAAACTTTTCTCTACCTTCACATAACTATTTACAGTGTTCATGTAAAGCATTCATCTGTTGTTTTTTTATAATAAAAATTCCGTTTTCAAAGAGAAACGTTTACTGCCAAATTTCTTTATAAAAAAAGTGCAAGTTTTCCTGAAAAAAAAAACTTTCACCTAACAATTTATTGTAAAAATTTAATCTTTTGTGAGGGGGGGATAACTTTTATTGATTAAAAAATTGCAAAAAATAATAAAAATAAATAAACGAACAAAATGCAATTTTTCCTGAGGAATGTGTTCCATTTTAACAAACTGAGCCACAGCAATGCGTGGCCGGGTACAGCTAGTATATATATATATATATATATATATATATATATATATATATATATATATATATATAAGCCCACACATCATGTTTCCAAAACCGTAAATTTAAGCTAAATTGAATGTAACTGTTTAAACAACCCTCAGTCGATTTGACTTTTAATTTAAGTATTCTAATTATCATGTCAGTTTATAAAATTAACTTCAAATCGAGAAGGCAAAATGGAAAATGTTATTTAAATCCAACTTTAGAACATAAATGCAACACAAATACAACAGGCATACATCGAACTAGTTAATATTTAGTAGTATAGTCCTTCTGCGGTTTGATAGCGTGCAATATTTTGGCCATTCTTTTAATTAGTTTGCGGCAATACTCCTGCGAAAGGGCATCTCACCTTCTTTTAATTTTTGTCCAAATTTCTTCCAGATTTGAAAAGTTATTATTGCGTAACTGTTGCTTTATGTAATGTTATACGCTGTCGATAGGATCGAATTCTGGAGATTGTGCAGGCCAATCAAAACAGGAAACACCATGCTATTCAAGAAACCTCTTAACATTGCCAGCTGTGTGAATGGAAGCAGTATCCTGCATGAAGATGGGAATATCTTCGGAATTCCGGCTAAAATAGGGTCAAAAATGCTGAGTAAATATATTAATGTACTTAATCGAATTAATTCGAACTTGTAAGCGAACGATAGACCCTGGACCATTGGCACTAATAATTCTCCACACTAAAACTGACTCTCCACCACATTGCAGCGTTGAAACTGACCACCTAGGATTAAATTCGTTGTCCCTCGTTGGACGAACGTACTGCTTACCATTACTGTCTGGCCTATTGAAATTGCTTTCGTCGCTAAAAATCACTTTCGACTAATATGAAGAGCCATGATCTTCATTGCGTCTTACAAATTCCAAACGGCACTTTTGTTCTTTACATAAATCAGTAGATTGCGTCTTGCTACACAGCCTCGCAAGTTAAATTCCTTCAATCTATTCTTAACTGTAGAAAGAAAGCACTTTTTAAAACAGGATTACATTATTGTTGGATGTGGGGAGCCGTTTGAAATATTTGTCTGAAGCTGCAGACATTATTAGCATTGTCTTCCTTGTAAAAAGCAACTCTAGTACGACCACATTTAGAACCACAGTCATTCGTACAGTTTTTTCACCAAATTTATATCTGCGGTCGATTTCTCGATTGGATAAACCAAAAAGGTGGAGATAAATAAGCTATATATTTTCAACTAATTTGTTGCTGCAGAGTTCTTTTTGCCTTCTCGATTTAAAGTTATTTTTTTTAATTGCTGTGAACACTAGGATACTTCAATTAAAAGGCAAATATACACATGTAAAATTATAAAACAAATAAAGACGAAGCAAATGCGGCATATGTTGTCTAAACAGTTACATTCCATTTAGATTAAATTTGCGTTTTGTTTTGTTTTTAAATTGACAAATGCGGACTTTCTTTTTGGCGCAGCTGTTTATATAAATACCGAGAGAGCAAGGATGAGAAAGTGAAAAAGAACGAGAGCACCTGTTTAACAAGTATTATTAGTGTAAAAGCTTCAAGTTACATTGTAGTTAACCGGTTATTTTGTTAATGTTTTAGTTTTGGTTTTGTCAAAACCTAAGTAGAAAAATAAACAATTTGGTCTACTCGACTTACGCAGAACATTGAATGATATCAGCCAAGTATAAATAAGAATAGAACGACGCAATTAAAAACATTCGTGCACATAAATCTTAAACGAAAACAAAAAACAATTGCTGCATTGTAGAGAGTAAAACCTAGGGCACTTGATCAGCAATTTTGCGTTGCACAATTGGATCATACAAAGCCAACGCCAATACAACAAAAGCTATATATATATATATATATATATATATATATATATATATATATATATATATATATATATATATATATATTGGCAGCAAGTCGTTATTTAGACAGGTCTGATTGAACACGACCGGAGTTATTCCTTTTTCCGATTTTTCTGAGAATTCTTTTTTCAATTTGCCGAGCGGTCTTTTTTTATTTTGGCAGGCATATTATATAGAATGGCGCCCAAAATTGTTATTCGGCCAAATTTTTTTCTTAAGCGCTTTCTCTCGGTGCATCCGATCATCGTCAGGAGCAATTGTTGTTGTTTTCGTTGTCTTTTTCTTTTCCTTTGAGGCTTAGTGTATTTATAACATTTTTCATATATATATATATATATATATATATATATATATATATATATATACGACAGCGTGTGTGTTATTTGTGCGTCAAGATTAAATCTGTTTACTTCTGAGTGACTGTCGTTTAATTGTTATGACCTTACATTTCTTGTAATAAATACATTTACCAAGAATTCATCGTAAGTTTTGGTTTCAGTTTCGATTATAGATGAAGGAACTCGATTTACATATATATAATAATTGCGGCATAATCGCGTTCTCGTCAGATCACCGAAGTTAAGCAACGTTGAGCCTGGTTAGTATCAGATGGGTGACCGTTTGGGAAGGGTAGGCGCTGTATGTGCTCTCTGCTTATCTCAGCATTTGTTTCCAGTCGTCCTCTACCTCACTTGCCACTGTTATTTAACAGTCGTCTCAGGAGAGGTGTGGTTGGAGATCGCGCACCTCCTGCCACAAAAATTTCACGCGGAAACAACCCTTCCTGGGTATCCATAGTGTGTCTAAGACTGAAGAAGCCTGCTTTTTTTTGCTTATATATATATATATATATATATATATATATATATATATATATATATATAATTTTTTTTACTGTCTGTCTGTCTGTGTGACGCGGTTTGTCTCAGCCTATAGGCAAGTACGGTACCGAAATGAAGCTTATGACCCAGCGGATGTTTTAGCGATATTTACATCCATGTTTGGTGTATGGAAATGCAAAAATAATGCTTGCAAAATTGGAAAAAATGCAAAAAAAGTCACATTTTTAGTGCATTCTCAATCCCTGTCTCTATGTATCTACGTATCTATATATCTATATATCTGTGTCTATATGTGTCTGACAGAACTTTCTATGTATCTATATATCTATATATATCTGTGTCTATATGTGTCTGACAGAACTTTCTATGTATCTATATAGTAGGCCTATATTTCTATAGATCTGTGTCTATGTCTATATACCTTTCTGTGGTCTATATATCTATAATGTCCTACGTATGTATCTATCTATGCATGTCTATATAAGTTTCTGTGTATCTATATACCTGTATATCTATATCTATCTATCTATATATATATATATATATATATATATATATATATATATATATATATCTGTGTGTTTGTGTGTGTGTGTGTTGATGTGCCTATATATGTGTCTATCTATATATCTATGTATCTATATATATATGCTATATATCTGCATATCTGTGTCTATGTCCATATACTTTCTGTGTCTCTATATATATCTATATGCCTATAAAGTCCTATGTATCTATTTATCTTTGTGTGCCTATGTGTCTGTCTATGTGTCTATCTATGCCTGTCTATCTGTCCATTTCTAATATTCAATTCCACCAACATCATTTTATTCTATATTATTATTTTTCCAGCGACCACTATGCCTAAAAAGACGGAAAAGTTCGTTGGGTCAGAAAACGAATCAAACTGTGAAATCTCAAGAGAGAAGACGACAAATGTTTCCAAAGTCAAAAAAAAAAGGCTTGAGAGAAATCGGCAGGTCACAGCTGATTCGAGGCGACAGGAATGACCACACACCAGGAATGAAAGGCTGCAAGAGGATCGGGGGGCTATTGCAAATGCGAGACGAGGGGGGTCACTACACACCAGGAGTTTATGGCGTGATCAAGACAGAAGACAGACAGCTGATCGGCGAGAGCACCAGAGAAAACAACTAGGCCTTGCGAACAATAAAGCACGAACCGCTGAAAAAGTCCTCTCTGGAGACCAATTGGTTTCCTACTCCAGTGTTGGATCTCTCATCACTGAAGACAGATCAGCCTCCCCAATCGCGAAAGTATGCCCAAGTTGTCATGCGATTAAATGGAAAAATGAAGCAAGAGGCATGTGTTGTAAGGACGGAAAGTTTGCCCCACCAACATTCCCTGATCATTTAAACAGCTTTGGGAAGGAAATCATCCCCAGTCTACATTCTTCCTCAAGTACACTAGGCAGATAAACAATTCCCTAGCAATGGCCTGTCGCAAAGTCGATCACCCACCAGGACCACTTGGACACCATACATGTCAACTAACAGTCACCATACAAGGAAAGTTATCCATCCTGATGCAGGAACTGCAGCCAGTTGTTGGACAAGAACCCAAGTTTGCCCAGCTTTATGTCATGGACCCTGATCATGCTCAAAAAGAGAAGGAAGTCAGGCTAGCTACTGTAACCCAACCAGAATCAGCTACTGTCCATGAAAACCAGATTCTCCAGAACCTCATTGATATTCTTCAGCAGCATCTGAGAGACTGGAACCTTATGCCCATGACTTTAAGATGGCCTGTCAGATCCTCCCCAAGAGAATCCTAAACAATCAAATCTGGTGCTGGATGAAAGAAAACGATCCACTGGAGAGCACTCAAGGAGATACAACCAAGGATTGATAGAAACCTCAGTCCTGATGAGCGATGAGACAGTAGAAATACTTTCGTGTTGAACACTTCCTTGCTGTTGTTGTTTCTTTCATGTAAAAGTTGTTTCCACTGTTGTTTCTTTCATGCAAATAAAAATTGTGTAAATAAACTGTACTTACTCGCTTTTCGTTCACAATATGCAACCATCTGGCTGCAACTGGGCTACTTGTATATATATATATATATATATATATATATATATATATATATATATATATATATATATATATGTTTTCTATTTAAAAAATATTTCAGGTTTACTTTTTTATTCTTTTATAGTTAAATTCTCTTTATATTATTGTAGACTTTTGAGAAGTCGGCTGATGCAAGTGCTAAGTTTTAGAAAATGTGTTTTTCATTGTTGTATGGGTGAATTGTAAACTTTTAAGACGTCTGATTAAGTACTAAGTCTGCGATGGGTTAAATTTTTTTTCGGGGATTTAAACTGCATTCTTTATTTTTATTTTTACATTTTTTTTACCCCGAGCTTTTTAAGACTATATATATATATATATATATATATATATATATATATATATATATATATATATATTAGCATGGATTCCCGGCGTTGCCCAGGGGTTTGGAGGTGTGTGTTGAGCAAATAAAAAAAATGGTAGTAGGAAGGCAAGCTCGAACCTATACCGCATAGGAGGAAAAGAACGGAAAAAACGTGACGTCTTTGCTGTTACAACCATCGCCAAACCGGAAGTGACATAGGTTTAAATTTAGGCTAGAAAATCAAAAAGAGGGGATGGCTTTCGAAAATATCAGCGAAAAAAGCGACCCCTCTGTAGGAAAGTGCCTAGTTGGGAGTGAAGAAATGAATATTTTTAGCCAATCTTTCGGTATTTGTCGTGTGAAAGGTAGAGCTTCAAAACGATACTAATCTAGTGAAAATACTTTGCCTCTTTTGAAAGTTTTAGGCAGACATGCAAACATACATACATACATACATTTATATATTGTTAGCTCAAATTTTCGACCCACCCCGATTAAAAAGCTTTCTCTATCTCTGAATACATATATATATATATATATATATATATATATATATATATATATATATATATATATACTAGCAGTGCAGCCCGGATGTACTGTTTATGTGCATATGTGTATATATATTAAAAATTTGGGCTCATGTCCAAGTAAGCTACATCTAAACTTTCAAGTGTTTAGACCCAAAATTGGTGGAAGAATTTGGTAGAGTCTGCAAATGTCTACTCTTTCAACTTTGACCTCTTGAAAACCCCATTTTCGTACAAAAACTGATTAAAATACTTGCTGCATGTCTGAATACCCTTAACGTAAAATTTCAAATGTTTAGACCCACAATGGGTTAAATAGTTTGCTAGAAACAGCAAAGGTCATATCTTCTGAAAATTGAGCCCTCGGCAGACAAATTCTCAGCCATAAACCGATTAAAATTTTTGCCCTATGTCTGAATGCACTTCATGTAATACTTGAAATGTTTAAATAAAAAAAATGGCTAAGTAATTTTGTAGAGACCGCAAAAGTCATTTTTTTTTTTATTCTAATTTTGTCCTCTTGCCATTTATTGCTTTTGGCTCAAATAAAATTAAAACGTCTGATCCCTGTCCTAATGACTTACATCTAAAATTTCAAGTGTTTAGACCCAAAACTGGCGGAGGAATTTAGTAGAGTTTTCAAAGATTAAATCGTCAC
>NC_136496.1:103028186-103040686 GCF_053919585.1 Euprymna scolopes | reverse complement strand
TGAAATTCTTTATTTAGTCAGCTATGATGTACAGATCCATTAGTCGTCCCAGACCTCTCATCATCCCTCACAGATTCTCTGCTTTCATTTGATCTCTTATGCCACTCAAAAACTGATGCTCGATTCATGAAAGGTGGTCCAAAAGCTGTCTGAAGCATTCCATATTTTATGTGTCATTTTTCCAGGTTAAAAACAGAATGTTATTGCATATCTTCCTTCTGAAATGTCCTCACGTCCAGATTGCATTTTTGAAATGCATAAGCTGTAACAATAAGGCTTTAGTTGGGTGCATTCCAATTCCTGCTGTAGCTGTTAAATTGAACCTGAAATCATAAAAATTGGTCAATCGTCTCATAAGATGTATAACAATAACATACTAAATTTCCAAGGGTCTACGACAATTTTCAATGCGCATACAAAAAGTGTGGAAACTTATTGTTCGTCATCTGTTCGTTACATTTTTTCTAGGAAACTACTGAGACGATCTGCCTGAAAATTTGTGTTGACTTTTGACATCTGTTCTATGCATTGTAAGTGATTATGATGGACTAATAATATTGGTATTTAATGACAAAACTGAGTACAACGTTTGCTATATATAAACCAATGAATTTTGCATGAAGCCGCCTATTCTCTGTCAACAGCCTATAACTTTCCCGGTTTTACTAGCAAAACATCCCCCCTCTCACTTTCTTTTTGTGTCTCTCTATCTATCTATATATCTATCTTTCTATCTATCTATCTATCTATCCATATATATATATATATATATATATATATAATGATTATTGTTGTATCTTTCCAGATGATCGCCGTCATATTGAGTTCCCCCCCATCTCCTCGTCCGTGTCATCTCAGATGACTGTGCAGTTCCGCCGCAGATCTGAACATCTTGAAGCAATGTGATATACAAATTGACCAATTTCCGCTGAGTTAACTTCCTTTGGAGGCTGAAGGTTATTTCTATGAACAATCATATGCGTTCTCAAACCAGCAGTGGACTTGCAAATCCTGCTGCATATGAAACAGATCGCTTGGTCCGGACAAATAGTAAACCTGAACATGAGTTTTGTGTGACTTAAGGTGGTTAACGTTGCCAGCTTTTGACAGAAGCACTCGTACAATAGTGACCCACTTCCAGTTCTGTGTGTGTGTCAGGCTTAAGACCGTCAGTGAAACCATTTCGAATCTCTCGCTTCAGATTGTCAGCCTGTTTTTTTTTTCTCATGAGCATCACAAGTTTCACGTACACTTTCGCCACTTCAGCCTTGGCAGAGTAAGTTCTTCCCACGTGTCGATGTTGATTTGCAGGACTTTCAATTTTTTTTGTATAGTCCCTAAACTGATGATCCCTTAAAAAATTCATTATTATTGGTACTATATTGAATTCGAGAGAGCAAATTGATGCAGTGATTGCAGGTGATTAAATAACTTACTGACTAAATAGTTTTCTAACGAATGAAAAAAAAAATTGGTATAGTTTTAAATGTTAAAAACTCCCAAGACTATATATATATATATATATATATATATATATATATATATACATATAAAGTAGTAGCGTTCGTGTGTGTGTTTTTCTGTGTGTACAACTCCCTATGATCAAAGAAATATAAAGTGTTTATAGTGTGGGTGTACATCTCTTCTGGTCAAGAAATATTATTGCCCATTGTAGGATACTTCTGTCAAAGGAGACATTTATTTTTATGCGTAACTTCTAGATATAGCATTTTTCACATCACATGTATATCGACTGAGTTATAGTTATTAGCATATCACATTAAATTAAATCATTTTAAATAATTAGCTCGATTATATTACTTATGTGACATAATAGCTTCGTTAATATTGTACTATTTAAAAATATAGTTTCAAATATAATTATTTAGTTTATTTTCATTTCAATTTATATTTGACTTAATTTAAATTTACTTATTATTATCGTAAATCTGAAACCTTTTAATTTTCAAACCAGAAAACCAATACTTGTGCTAGTTTAATTCTTTGAGCATGTTATTACATATTTATTACATATTTTTTTGTTTTCATTTCGAAATATTCTTCTAAGCTGAATTATTATTTTTATTTTTAATTCGGAGGTAATTTTTTTTTTCGCTTATTCTTAATTCTTAAGTACACTTTTGGTACTCATGCAGCGAGTGATCCAGGCGTAACTCAGAGTCCACTCGGCTTTCTCCGAAACATGACGCCAACAGTCGGAGTAAGCCGAACGTCGCTGAGGAAATGAAGCCTAGCGTCGCCGAACCTACATTAAATTTAAAATTTTATTAACTGTAAAGAAACATTTTATATCTTTTGTTTTGTTTTTACTATATATATATATATATATATATATATATATATATATATATATTAAATAATAATGTAAAAGATTTTTTTTGTTCCAGAAAAGGTTCAAAGGTAAGTTAAATAAATACTGTTTTTGCAAAGTTTTCTTTTTTTCGAGAAAAATTGAAAAAAAAGTATCTTTGTTTTGGGGGGTTTATTTTTATTTATTTTTTTTCTCAAGGAAAAACCTGAAAACTGGAAAAATTGAAACAAAACGGGGTGGGAGAGTTTGTTTTAGTTTTTTTTTTTTTTTTTTGCTTTTTTCCCATATTCAAACAGATATTGTTGTTGTTTCCTCGGACCGTTGTTTTATTAATGGCGTGTGTGCGTAAATCGTATTCCGTATGAATTTTCAACCCACGCGAACCCGCGTGGCGTTGAAAACGATCGCGCTACATTGTCATTGGTTCAGCTTTATGTTACTTCAGACGGCTTAATTTTCTCGGCGACGATCGGTTTACTCCGGCTGTTGACGCCATGTTCCGGAGAAAGCCACGCGTGCGCTGAGTTACGTCTGGATCACACTCTGCATGAGTTCCAACCTTTTTTATTTGTGATCGTTGAGTTATCTGTTTCTTTCAATGCATTTAGCAAGTATTTTGTAAGTAAATTGCGTTAAAAAAACTTAAACGTAATACGGAGATGAACGATGTAAAAAAAATGCAGAAAGTATTAACAATTGTTTATTTGGATAATTTAAACGCGAAAAAAAAAATTGGGCCGCTGTAAACGTACACAGTAAAACAATACGTTGTCAACGGGTTAAAGTTGATTTATTTGCAAGAAAATTGCGACAGTATAGTTGTAATACAGAATAGTTGCAAAACATCCCCACCCTTCCCATGTTAAGTAATAATTTCTAAATAATAGCGTTAATATTTTAGTGTGCATATAAATTCTGAAAAGTAGAGATTTATGTTTATTTGTTTACGCTGTTATGGGTTTATGTTTATGTAAGCATACGCAACCGGAAGTCGTAAACCGGATGTTGGGTTACAATACCCGTTACAAGGTCATTTGAATTTTATAATTATATAGATTTAATAAAAAATATATTTTTTTTTACCATATATGATATCACATACATCGCTATGGTATAATTATTACCATAAATCTATTTTTTTTTGTTTTTGTTTTGTTTTTTATCGACCCCTCGGCATTCACATTTGAATTGTCGACTTTGATAGGTTTTGGGGGACGCTGAGAACGAATATTGCATTTATTCCTTGTGCAAACGAGTAGTTATTCATATTTGAAGACATTCAGAATCCAACGTATTCATTACAGTTTGGCAAGCAAGATTGCCGCGCGTGCATTTACTAGAAACACCAAAGAGAGCCAAACGAGCCAAAAAATGGGCCCAGGTCTCCTTTCAACAAATTGGGCAAATAATTATTTTTATGATAAAAAAAATACATTTGTTTTCTTCTGACACCAAATCTGATAATCAAACCCGTCGCAAATTTACCGTTTGCATGGTATGAACTCCTGGACCCTGGGACTTTTTGAAGAAATGTTAGTTTCAATAAAGTGGGGGATCATTTTCCTATGATAATTTAACCTAACATGGGCACCCACACGTTGAGACCTCCCCCCAAAAAAACATTTTGTTTATATTGGGGCGGTAGGGGGGGGCGACGGACGGGGGGATGTTGGGGTGTTGTTGGAATTGTACTATTTAGAAATGTTTCCTGTGAAGGTGTGTTTTGCAATGAGCATAAATAAAAGTCACGGTAAGACGTTTAAAACCATTGGCGCAGACCTGACATCAGACTGCTTCAGTCACAGTATGTTCTACGTCTCCATCAGCCGGACAGGAATTTCAGAAAAACTCTACATTCTGGCTCCAAATCAAATAAGCAGAAATATAGTTAACCCCGATGCTCTTCAATGAAAAGTTCTACAAAAGGATATGATGAAAAACTGATATGATCTGATTGTGGTATTTTTCAGTATTCAATGTGTTAGATAAGATTCAAGCATCGAGTTTACTTCCCTCATACAACATCCACTTACTGGAAAGGTGCCCACAAATCGCGTACCTGAGTGGGCAGCAAAGTCCCGTGCGATGCGCGAGTATCTTTGCTAGTATATATATATATATATATATATATATATATATATATATATATATATATATATATATATATTCTATCATGTTGTAAAGATGAAAAGAATTGTTTACTTAAGCGTGTCTCTATCAATAATGGTAATTGATTAATGCATGATTAATACGTTTTTAAAAATATAAAGAATCATTTCACTTGTTTGCTTCCTTATTTTAATATTTTTCTTAACGTAAGCGACCTTAAAAGTTCATTTTCTAATTTACTTGTGATTCGCGATGACGTAATGTTGTCAGGGTGGAAGTAAGGGGGAATTATGATTACTTCTTTCGTTTCGGCCGAGCAACGAAAGACAAGGAAAAACACATACCCGCCTATTACTCTCTATTCTCATTAGTATATCAATTCAAAGAGAACCTACAACGTCTTTGATAGTTCCGATAGCTGAGTAGATTAAATCAACAGAGGCGAACGGATGGGTGACCACTTCCTTTTTCTCGCGATGGGCACATGCTTACGTACACTCAGTCACACAGATAAAACACACACACACACAAACACACACACACAGACACACGCACATAAAGATAGACACTATTTATAACCACTGGCAGCAGTTTACCCCACTCTCAGTCTGTGCCTAAATCTACAAGCAAATTTCATAAAAATAATTTCTTTCCTAGAACTTCCCGTCCGTTGAACTCTGTACCGCGAACCTGCTCTCCAGCTATCTGTACTTTAAACCTTAACCCCATAAGAGGAGACGTTCTTGGCCTTAGGGCCAAGATCAAAGTTTAAAGGCAGAGTGACGATGATGACCATAGACACCCCCTCCTCAATTTTTTAGTGGCCTTGTTCCTAATTTTTTTGTTTCTGTTTTGTTTGTAAACTTCTAGAGTGAATAAAAAAATATATAACTCAACGTGTAGTATCTGTTCTTCAGATTCTACACTTCAATTTCTTGTTCTCTCTCGATGGAGGAGAAACCCTTCACGACTGAGCCAATTTTTATTTTTGCTCCTTTTATCCGTGTTAAAAAACGAGCGTGGTGTCTAACTCTGCCCCGTGAGGAGGCACTGTAAACCAATTTTTGTTGGGCCGTCCCCGTAAATTATCAAATCTCACCCAATTTCTAAATCTGCCACTCGCTACGGTGTTATCACACTAAACACATAATACTCATTACCCCTTATCCTCGAGTGGCCTTCAGGCCTTTATAACTAGTTGCTCCATTGAACAAGTAAAACCTTTCTTAACGCTTTTGGAAGACGTGATACAAAGCCGAAAACTGAGAAAACTAGCTGACTGATGGGTTACATAATTGGCTATGAATCGAGCAGTCAGAATTCCACGAAAGGAGCACCTCATGCGATCAGCAAACTTCTGAGGAAGGCAGTTATACATAGGGAATTGTGTCTCCTAGTGCTCCGATGGATTATCTCTAATTTTCTGGATGAAATTTGTAGGTTGGTAGTACGATGTTAAGATAAACAACGGCTTCTATGACTAGACTGAACTCTAATGAGGCACACCAACGTTATTATATTAAAGATTATATTAAAATTATATCAGTAAAGGGATGTGAGGACGTTCAAAAACCGAATCCTTATCTATCTATCTATCTATCTATCTATCTATCCATCCATCTATCTATCAATCTATCTATCTATCCATCTATCTATATATCTATCCATCTATCTATCGATCTATACATCTATCTATCTATCCATCTATCTATCTATCCATCCATCCATCCATCTATCTATCTATCTATCTATCTATCTATCTATCTATCTATCTATCTATGTATCTATCTATCCATCTATCTTTCTATCTATACTTACTGTTATAGAAAAGGAACTGTGTGTGTGTTCCTTAAAGACTCGGAAACGGTTAGATTGATATGTTTAAAAATTTCACACAAAGGTACTTGATGTGTCTGAGGGTGTTCTTACGTACGTATTGTATCGGAATGCGTCTGATAAGTGTCGAAAATCGATAACCGATTATCAAAAAAATCTGTTTAAAACAAGGAAATCGGATTTGGATCAAAGTTAACACTTTTACACAACCTAACATCATAAGTGCATTTGAAAAGTTTGATAACAGCACAAGCAGAAAGGCCCAACCTATAAAATCAACTGTGGATTCTTTTATATGATAGGGCCTATTAAGAAATAAATGTTTCTTTTTTACAGCACAATTATACCCTGATACTTTATTTATTACGTTAACTGGTGATATGAAAAATAATTTCATAAAATCAACAGTTCTGATTTTATAAGACGGGTTGCATTCAAAATAAATGTCAATTTAAAGCACAATTCAATCATGTTACTTGACTTTTGAAATTTAAACTTTATGAAAAGCCAGATAATTTTATAAAATTTATAGTAGATTCTCTACAGTGCAATGTAAACTACAATCACTTGTTGACTAACTCATTTTAGAAAAGTATCTAAAGTTTCCTCCGGTAGACTTCGGGGGCGGGGTTCCTCCTAGCTAAGGGCGCTAGAGCATGCAATCAATCGATTTGATTAAAAAATGTGCGATTTCATCACTTTTGATGACAAGAAAACAATGAAAGGGTGGAATATTTGTTGATTCTCATTCAATACCTGATAGTTCTTTATAATTATCATATGCTAATTGTAATAGCGTGCAAAGTTCTTTATAATTATAATATGCTAATTGTAATAGCGTGCAAAGTTTTTTATAATTATCATATGCTAATTGTAATAGCGTGCAAAGTTTTTTATAATTATCATATGCTAATTGTAATAGCGTGCAAAGTTTTTTATAATTATCATATGCTAATTGTAATAGCGTGCAAAGTTCTTTATAATTATCATATGCTTATTGTAATAGCGTGCAAAGTTCTTTATAATTATCATATGCTAATTGTAATAGCGTGCAAAGTTCTTTATAATTATCATATGCTAATTGTAATAGCGTGCAAAGTTCTTTAAAATTATCATATGCTAATTGTAATAGCGTGCAAAGTTCTTTATAATTATCATATGCTAATTATAATAGCGTGCAAAGTTTTTTATAATTATCATATGCTAATTGTAATAGCGTGCAAAGTTCTTAAAATTATCATATGCTAATTATAATAGCGTGCAAAGTTCTTTATAATTATCATATGCTAATTATAATAGCGTGCAAAGTTTTTTATAATTATCATATGCTAATTGTAATAGCGTGCAAAGTTTTTTATAATTATCATATGCTAATTGTAATAGCGTGCAAAGTTCTTTATAATTACCATATGCTAATTATAATAGCGTGCAAAATTCTTTATAATTATCATATGCTAATTGTAATAGCGTGCAAAGTTCTTTATAATTATAATATGCTAATTGTAATAGCGTGCAAAGTTTTTTATAATTACCATATGCTAATTGTAATAGCGTGCAAAGTTCTTTATAATTATCATATGCTAATTGTAATAGCGTGCAAAGTTCTTTATAATTATCATATGCTAATTGTAATAGCGTGCAAAGTTTTTTAAAATTATCATATGCTAATTGTAATAGCGTGCAACGTTCTTTATAATTATCATATGCTAATTGTAATAGCGTGCAAAGTTCTTTATAATTATCATATGCTAATTGTAATAACGCGCAAAGTTCTTTATAATTATCATATGCTAATTATAATAGCGTGCACAGTTCTTTATAATTATCATATGCTAATTGTAATAGCGTGCAAAGTTCTTTAAAATTATCATATGCTAATTATAATAGCGTGCAAAGTTTTTTATAATTATCATATGCTAATTATAATAGCGTGCAAAGTTTTTTTATAATTATCATATGCTAATTGTAATAGCGTGCAAAGTTTTTTATAATTATCATATGCTAATTGTAATAGCGTGCAAAGTTCTTTATAATTATCATATGCTAATTGTAATAGCGTGCAAAGTTTTTTAAAATTATAATATGCTAATTATAATAGCGTGCAAAGTTTTTTATAATTATCATATGCTAATTGTAATATCGTGCAAAGTTCTTTATAATTATCATATGCTAATTGTAATAGCGCGCAAAGTTCTTTATAATTATCATATGCTAATTGTAATAGCGTGCAAAGTACTTTATAATTATCATATGCTAATTATAATAGCGTGCAAAGTACTTTATAATTATCATATGCTAATTGTAATTGAGTGCAAACTTCTTTATAATTATCATATGCTAATTATAATAGCGTGCAAAGGTCTTTATAATTATTATATGCTAATTAGAATAGCGTGCAAAGTTCTTTATAATTATCATATGCTAATTGTAATAGCGTGCAAAGTTCTTTAAAATTATCATATGCTAATTATAATAGCGTGCAAAGTTCTTTATAATTATCATATGCTAATTATAATAGCGTGCAAAGTTCTTTATAATTATCATATGCTTATTGTAATCTTCCCACATATCTCATCATCCCTCACGGGCTCCCTGTCTTCCTTGAATCTCTTATGCCATTCAAAAACTGATGTTCGATTCATGCAAGATAGTCCAAAAGCAGTCTGAAGTATTCCATAGTTTCTGTGACATTTTTTTCAAGTGTAATACAGTAATTTATTGCATAGCGTTCTTCTAACGTGTCCTCACGTCCAGATTGCATTTTTTAAATCCACCAACTGTGACAATCAAGCTTTAGTAGGGTGTATTTCAATTCCTGGTGTAGGTGTTCATTTAAATCCGTAATCATAAAAAGTTATTTAGTCACCTCATAAGATGTATAGCAATAACATACTGAATTTTCAAATGTCTATGACAATTTTAAATGTCTGTACAAAAAAAAAGTTTGAAACCTTATTGAAGGCAACTTATATGTTGAAGATAAAACGGATATTTTTATTATTCAAATATCACTTACACAGCCCAGACGTGTGAACACAATGAATCGTTATGAAAAGACAATTATGTATGCGTTGCATACAGTAATAAGCAATACTAACTGAAAGAACTGGAAAAGACGGTAACGCAAAAAGCTCATAACCGTATGTGTTTATAAAATGTGTCTCTTTTTCACCAAGAACATTTCCTTTTGATATACGGCAGGTACATGGTCACCGAGACCACTGAAATTAGTTGAGCGACTAGGTAATTACTTTAATCACACCGTAGAAAGATGTGATATGAGATCTGTAGAGGGGGCATCAAACTAGTGCCCCATAAACAGAGACTTTCTTTCATTTCATAAATTATCTGGGCATCCTATCGGCATTCACAGTTCGGGCACTTTAGACAGTTAGCAATAATCTAACTCTACCTCAAAAATGGATGGCAAGACCTGTGAGGGTGCAGCTTCTAGGACTATCTAGGACTAATATCCCTAGCCTGCTAGATAAAAGACCACAACAATGATCAAGGTTCTACCGGACTAGTTGTTGAGAAAGAAACCTCGACTGGCTTGCGTTAGTGATCACAAGTTTGTGATAAATGAATGTCGTGAATCACGATATTGACTTGTTTCATTTCGTTCTGCATACGTTCTTGGCCTTGCATACCAGTAAGGCAAACGCAGTAGTATAATTAACAAAAAGTGTATTAGCAAAACGTTATTACAGAAGTACACGTCATGATTCCGGGGCCATAATTGCCAAGAACCGTTGTTATTTACTTTCTTTCGACCAAGGAGATGTGACACAAGAGAAGGTGAATCATACGGGGAATAACTTCTTAAGACTGTCCAGGAGCAGTAACGCAGCATGACAGATAAAAAATCAACGAAGTAGCTCAGTTTCTGTCAGATTAATTCCGGTGGGCTTGAGATAGAATGCCAGCCCAAAATTATGTTCATGACTGGGTTTGAATCACCTGACTAACAGTAATTATAATTTCCAAGACTGATGATTGTGTAAACATGAAACACTAAGTCAACAGATCATAAAAATCATAAAAAGTTACTTAATATTTATCTAATACCTATTATAGTTCGATAAATGAGATAACTATAATAGTTTTAAATATTTATATCGCTAGAGAAATAACAGCAAAACTCGATATATATATATATATATATATATATATATATATATATATTGTTTTCAAGTAAGATCTTTGACTTATTTGTTGTTTCATCAAATACTTCTGCATGCAAAATCCGATCCTGCATTTTGCTAATTCCTACCCTCTGGTGAGAATGAGAGTATTTCTTCGAAACTCCGCGGATTAAGGATTATCCATTTATCTAGTGTTTCCTTTTCAAATTAAATATGTTTTTAACTCATTTCAAAGTGTTTTTTAACATATTTTATAAACTGTTTGCTCATATTATAAGCTCTATTTCCTATTTGGTATTATCGAGCTTTTATATCTGGCTGAGATAAGTTTATAAATATTTATTCTTTAATATTTATAATTTACTTTAATTTTACCATCTTGGATCATTTTTGTAAATTCAATTGTAATTTTCATTTTATATATATATATATATATATATATATATATATATATATATATATATATATATATTGGGGTGGAGAGGGCTCCCGTAAGCCATGGTGAAGGCAACCTTTCTAGGAGAAGCAAATCTCTGATTTAAAAAACCATGAAGTGGAAGACCAGTACCCGCATTAAGCTGGTCTGCAGTTTAATTTGTTGCTGGCTATCTTGCTCTTGCTTGTTGCTGGATCTCAACATTTTGAACTGAGAGAGAGACTTAGCTGTCGTACAAAGCTAAGACTCTGTAACATCATATTTGTATAGATACTCCCTCGGGAATTTGTAAATAAAATAAAACTAATATCTATATATATATATATATATTCATGTTGGCAGTATGCTATGCAAAAAGTTTGTTTTATTAAGGCCAGAAATTTACTCGAAGATAAGGGTTATGCATGTCAGTTGGCAATAAACAAACTACATATATCAACGTTTTATATACAAGATTATTGTAAGATATAAGATGGCAGCTCAACAAAAATTTATTTACATTAGACTTGAATAAAAAACGTTATTGCCAATGAGAATACGACTAGGGTTAATTTATTCCAAAGTTTGGTGATTTTAGGAAAGAATGCTCATGGAATTTTTAATTACTTTTAGTCAGAAAGAGAGAGAGAGAGAGAGAGAGAGAGAGAGGAAAACTATTTATAGTGTTTGTAGCTTGACGAATTTTTATTATTGATGTTATTTTCTTTTTTGGATAAATCATCAGATAAATATATGCGTGTGTGTGTGCGCGCGCGTGCGTGCGTGTGTGAGAGATATTCTAAACGAGAAAATTGAGAGAGAGGTTTAGAGAGATTAAAAGAAAAGATAGAAATAGAAGAAAGAGAAGTAGACAAAAATAGATAGAGGGAGAGAGAGAGTAATAGAGAGAGAGAGAGAGAGAGAGAGAGAGAGAGAGAGAGAGAGAGTTACAAACGAAGCGCGTGGTGCGTGTTAGCCGCGCGAGTTCGCCACTCTCCTTCTCATCGCCGGTGACGTTAACCGACGCACAAAACTTAACTTCAAAACCCCGCTAACACACGCAACCCTCGCACCGGGGAAACCAGCGACTTCCACTTCACGTTGATAGTCGGTCCGCCATTGTTGGGCTCTTTCAGCTTTGCACCACAGTAATCGTTTACCACACACACACACACACACCCCTCACACACACTTACACACATAGACATATACATATATATATATATATATATACATATACAATTATATATATTTATGAATATATATATATATAACTTTTGTTCTCCGTTTGAAAAGTGTGTATGTTTATGTGTGCTTTCTTGCTCTCTTTCCTGCGCTTCATTCTTGTTGCGCTTACTGCTGCTACGGCAACTATTACAACTTATACTGCAAAAGTCTACTCCTGCTGATGATGGCGTTGTGGTTGTAACAACAACAACAACAGATACAAATACTACTTTTGCAACTACTAATACAACAAAAAATCTACTACTAATACTACTACTACTACTACTACCACTACTAACCCTATGTGTTTGATCGTTATGTTTCTATCATAACTTGATGTATAATCAACGAAGCCAGATGTGGGTAAGCCGACAGTAAGTAGGGAAGTTACTAGCCGTGGAGGCAGATCAGAGGAGAGGTAGATATATATATATAT
>NC_136496.1:103010686-103023186 GCF_053919585.1 Euprymna scolopes | reverse complement strand
GATTACAGAAACACGTATGCACATATGTAGCCATCAATGTTTGTATAAATAAATTATATATATATATATATATATATATATATATATATATATATATATATATATATATACAGCACAATTTACGTTCTCACCAGATCACCAGATAACCGAAGTTAAGCATCGTTTGATCTGGCAAATAGCCGCTGCGTAACCATTTGGGAAGGCTAGCCAGTGTATCTACCAAACCGAATTGCAGAAATTTCACGGTTGGTATCTGGGGGCGCATTAATTCACTGGGAGAGATGCACCCACAGTCTTTGTTAACGCATGCATCAAGGAGACGGAAATTGTGACGTAAAAACCTGCGGTCCAATGTATACTCTGTTGTGTGACGGTCATCTGCACCGACAAAGGTTAGCAGTAATACCAAAAACGTGTGGTTTGTTTTACACAAAAAATTCACCACTATAAACAAATCATATGTCTAGATTTCCGAGCAACTTAGTTGTTGTAGCGGAACCTCATATGCCGAAATCGACGGAAGAGAGGGAGAGGCTATCATTTACACACACACACACACACACACACACACACACACATATATATATATATATATATATATATATATATATATATATAGGTTTGCGAAAACTCAAAAGCATATAAATTGTGTTATTTAAATTTCGAATGTTGCCGAATGATCTCTGCCGTCTATCAAGAATGTTTTTCTTAATCAAAACAGATAGGTTTTGCAAAGAATTGGACACCAAACAACTTTATGTTACTTTTTCATTACAACATTTCGTTGTGTTGGATTTTTTTATGAGTATAATAAGCGCATACTTTAACAGGGATTTTATATTACGTGAAATGATATGACAAGAAGACTTTGTCTTTTTCATGTATCCCCGTTGAAATATGTCATAAGTTTGCAAATGTACATCCCTTATTTTGTCATTTCCAGTAAAATGCAAGCAATTCTATCAAGTAATATACATGCATACACATCTTATGCATCTTGTAATACTGAATTCGATTCGTATAAAAATGCATAAGAGAATAGTGATATATAAATACACTAATAACGATATTCATATATATATATATATATATATATATATATATATATATATGTATATATGTATATATATATATATATATATATATATATATATATATATATATATATATATATATATATATAGATGACAGAATACTACCCATAAAGAAATAGGTTGATAGAAATCTAATTAATACAATGCATAAAACAAATAGGAAAATTAAAAAAAACATATTTAAGAAGATTATGAAATCTTTCTCTCTCTCTCTCCTTATATGTATATATATATATATATATATATATATATTATATACATATATATATACATATAAATATACATATATATACATATATATACATATATATGATGATTGCAGTGTCTCGTCAGTCGAGTGCCACTCCCTCAGACACTTAAAGTCCATGAGCCCAAAAATGACTTCCATCACCACAGGACCATTTTTATAGACAAATCCCTGAGTGAGTATCTGTACACAGATGATGTTACAGCTTTGTACGACAGCTGTTTCTCTATCGGTTCAAAATGTTGAGACCCAGCAACAAGCAAGAGCAAGATAGCCAGCAACAAGTTAAACTGCAGACCAGCTTAATGCGGTTAATGGTCTCCCGCTTTATGGTTTTTTAAATCAGACATTTGCTACTCCTAGAAAGGTTGCCTTCACCACGGCTTACAGGAATCCTCTCTACCCCAACACACACATACACACAAACACACACGGTGCTAGTTGACCCTGAAAAAGTGTTCATTCATATACATATATAGATATATACATATATATATATATACATATATATATACATATATAGATATATACATATATATATACATATGCAGATATATACATATATATACATAAATAGACATATATATATATATACATATACTTATATATATACATAGGCACATATATACATATATATATATATATATATATATATATATATATATATCACAAAATTACACTGAAGATTTTTTAAATGGTACGACAAATTTTTCTAGATGAAACACAAAAACACTACGGATGTAGAGAAGTGACACTTATTGACTATATAATTTATTAAACATACTATGTAACTTAATCTTATTAATTTTGTTACTCAGGGAGAGCTGTTTGTCGTGTTATGATTCTGAATTGCTAGACGGTGCAAATCTAACAACTTTGAAATTCGGAAACAGACACACACCTATATATATATATATATATATATATATATATATATATATATATATATATACAAACAAATGACAAGTGTCTATATTCCAAATTTTATTATGTTGACCATCTTACTATGTATTTCTTATTATTCCTTGATATTTACAATCTTTGTGATTGTAACTGAATTCGTAGCACAAAATTATTATATCAATCAATGGATCTATTGTGGCCTTAACTCATCAGATGATCAACTATCAATCCAACAAAAGAAAAGAAATTTCATTTGTGTATGATTACAACATCTGGCAATTGGAAGAGAAGTTGCAATTCACTTTTATTTTATCTTTTATTACGCCATTATATAATATTTTTTAATGGAATAAATTGTAAGGTTGTCACCATGTATACTTTTGTAATATAGTTGATATATGTTCTTTAATTACATTCAGCTTCATAAATTAAGGAATAGTATATAAAAAAAGTGCAATATAATTGAAAAAATCATATTTCCACTAAAATATATGTGTGTGTGTGTGTGTGTGTGTGTGTGTGTGTGTGTGTGTATGTGTGTGTGGTAATTATTCTCAACACATTCTCAAGTATAAATTTCAGTATAGGCACGCTTGTACAGATGAGTGAAAATTTACAAATGCTCTCCTTAATGAATATGTGTTTTGAACATTTAGCATAGCTACATGTACGAGCCTGTTTATTGTTTTCGTCGTCAAGTATTTTCTTCTTATATTTCAAATTCGTACATACGTCAGTCGAACGAATTAAAGCAAAATCACGTGAGCTTTTCAGTCGTAAATATGCACATGTCAGGCAGAGATAGTTCGTTTTACTGCCGTATCAAATGTGTGTGTCCGTTTCCCCGCAACAACAGCGTGTGTTCGAAAAGAGGCACGAACCGCGGCCGTACAGAAGGGGTCGTTGGAAAGAGACTTTTCATTTTAAACGAATCATGAATGGAAACGCATACAAGTAGTGAGTCATTTTCGGTCGGGCGGAGAAGACTTTTCAATCTATCATCGTTTACTAACTTAAATTGACCTTGAGAGAGAGGAATGAAGTCTAAACATGGGTTTGATACAAAGTTGGTTACCTATAGTAAATATACATGTTATATTTATCGGAATTTCTCGTCGCTATCACCATGGTACTTTCGAAAAATTATATAGCATATATCAATCTATTTAACTATCTAATAATCTGTTTATCTGTATATATATATATATATATATATATATATATATATATATATATATATATATATATATATATATATAACTACTTCATTTACTCACATAAAATTAATATACGAAAGTATAGATTTATGCGTAAACTTTAAGTATTTACTTCAAAAGTGCTCAATACGTAGGTAGAGCGAGTTAGTAAGTTATAAAATATATATGGCGATTAAGCTGCACTGAATATTCCGCGTTTCATCCACTCTAGGACTCTTCAGGCTTATGCGCCCGTAAGCCTGAAGAGTCCTAGAGTGGATGAAACGCGGAATATTCAGTGTAGCTTAATCGCCATATATATTTTATAACTTACTATATATATATATATATATATATATATATATATATATATATATATATATATATATATATATATATGTGTGTGTGTGTGTGTGTGTGTGTGCGTGTGTGTGTGTGTGTGTGTGTATAAGTGTTGTTTGTTTGGGTTTTAGCGATATGTTTTGAATGAATTCAATTATTTACGAAAGCGCATTTTAACCTAAATGCGAGCTGTGAATAAGATTTTCCCTTTAACCAATTTGGTACCCCCACATGGGTAGCGGTATATATATTATTTTTTAAATGTAATTTTTAAAATAAAGGCAGAGAGATTAAGTCCCGTCATTACTAAAATGGGTGACGATTTCTTAATTCCATGTGATTCGTGCTCTTCGCTCATCTCGGTATTGTTTCCGGTTGTCCTGGATTCTTATTGCAACTAGACTCAAGCAATTAAGGAGAAAGGACGTTACAGATTGCGCAACCCTAGCCTCACAATGACACGAGCAGGTATCCTTACAGCGAGTATCTATTATCTTTTCAGACTGAAGGCAGTGTCGATATATATATATATATATCTGGTCCTGGATATGATCTTAAACTCTATCCAGTGGTGAAGCCCTTGCTTGCGGGCTTTAGGGAGTGTGGAGCCACCCTTTAATTGCCATTGCTCCCAGGTCCACTCTGACCCGGAGTGGTAGTACCTGTTAGGGTCCCAACTATGGGGTAAATAGAAACCGACTTGAAAACAAAAAATATATTCTATTAAAAAATGTTTCTTCCAAAATCTTTGTATTCGGCATTAAATAACCTGAAAAGGTTGATATACCGTAAAACAAAAAACAACCAAACCAACCTACTTCATATATATATATATATATATATATATATATATATATATATATATATATATATATATATATATATGTACACACAAAAAAAAACAGGGAGAGAAAGAGAGATAGGGAGAAAGCGAAAGAAAGATGTCAAATACGTTTATTTACACGCACATTGTAGGTTACATATCTGCATAGATCCTTCAGATGCGATCTCGTTCGAAATCCAGATTCCTCGGGCCATTGAAAAAAAACTCAAATCGTTTTGTTTTTTTTATTCAAGAAAACTGTATTCGAACGAGATCGCATAATATATGTATTCAGTAATGTTTATTGAAATAAAAGTATTTATAATATAACAGGGTTGTACATATTACAATTGAAAACAGCAACCGTACGCATACTATATAATTATTTTAAAAACTAATGTACTTTACTATATATATATATATATATATATATATATATATATATATATATATATATATATATATATATATGGGTGTGTGTGTTTGTGGGTGTGTGTATGTGTATATTTAGACGAATGTTTATGTATATATTTATATGAGTGTATATGTCTATATGGATATGCATATATTTGATGAATGTATTTAGATATATTCTTATGTATGTATATGCATATATATACATCTTTATATATATATATATATATACATACATATATATATATATGTATATATATATATATATATATATATATATATATATATATAAAGTCGTATTCCGAAGAAATAGAGAGATACAATAGGAATATACCAAGACATGTTTTAATCAACGTTTCGTCTTTATTCATCTCGCAATAAAGACAGAACTGTTGATGTACACAAATTAATTGTTCCTTTTTTATCTCTCTTGCGGGCTCTCTCTCTCTCTCTCTCTCTCTCTCTCTCTCTCTCTCTTTCTCGCCATATATATATATATATATATATATATAATTTGTTTGCTATAATAATTAGATACCTACAGACACTAGTGTTTCCACCTTTCGGGAATCTCCAGTGCAGGGTGTCACGATTAATACCAGTCGAACGATTCGAACTCGGCAACACGAGACATCTCTGGCTCGATTAGCAAAGACCGTATCCATTCGGCTACCATTAACAGCGTGAAATAACGTTGAATTTAAACATTTTAATTTTAAATGTTCTTTACATCAGTCAGACAGTGATCAAATCGTTATACGATGATCTATGCATATGCATATATATATATATATATATATATATATATATATATATATATTGTTTTTTTTTAATACATCCCCTGACACGTGTTTCATTATCTACGACATCAGAGTGGCCGAATCTAGCGAGATTCGAAATATATATATATATATATATATATATATATATATATATATATATATATATATATATATATATATATATATATATATATATATGTATATACTATCAGGCCGCCCGGCATTTCGTAAAATAAACTTAAATATGACTGATTCAATTTTTTTGCCGATCACACTCCTCTGTCAGCTTTTATTCTACAGACATGAAACTTGATATATGGGTATTCGAACTTATGCTAAACTTTATATTTGGGTTTTAATCGGAGAAAATCAGTGCAATAGTTTTAAGATTGAAAAAAAAGTAGAATCTTTCAGGTAAATGTCGAACGACGGCATTACGAATATGCATGCGTAACGTAATAGCTGTTTGTTCATGTTTAAATGTTTACCTTGCAGCAATCATGTCCTAATTGCTCAGGTATTAACATCAAAGGAAAAAGCAAATCGTTAGTAAAATCTTGGTGGTGGCGCACGTTTCATTATTTTATCATTATTTTTGTTTTTGTTTTTTAAATCATTACTATAAATTGGTTCCAATATAATATGATAATAATTACGAAATCTGCATTAATCACATTATATTTAAGCGTATTTTACGACTAGGCAATGCTAGGCGGCTTTCTAGTAGTTAAGTGATCATCCCATAAAAAAAACCAATAGATAATTAATTAAAATGAACGCTTAAAAGAACATTCAAATTTGCTAGATCTTTTGCAGATGAATGCAGTTTTTACGACACGTATACAACAAAGTTTGTTTTCTTTTGAAATAAATAGTTTAAAGGTTTTTATATATAAATATCAATACACCCCCCCCCAATTTATAGGAGTATATATAATATGCACGTTTTCGTAGATGTAATTCGAATGTAAATACGATCTTAAAAAAAGTGCCAATAACAATTTGAAGAGTATTTTTGTATAATATTCGTTTTGTACAAATATGATTAGTAAAAAATATGAATGTCGGTTTCGGTTGTGATGCTTTTTTTTAAATCACTCGTTCATTACTTCTAGTCTCACACTATATACATATATATATATATATATATATATATATATATATATATATATATATATATATATATATAATCTTGGAAGTTTTATAACCTTTAAAACTGTTTGAAAACTTCTTTAATATTTATATTATCATTCGTTGGAAAATTATTTAATCAGTAATCATTTAATCACTTGCAATTGCTATATCAACTTGCTTCCTCGAATTCAGAATAGTAATAGTGTTATTTCAGTTGTTTACTATGAAACACTATATATATATATATATATATATATATATATATATATATATATATATATATATATATATATATTGATACTACATACAAGCCGGTTTTTTCTCTTCTAACGAAAGGCATTTGCTTTGAAATGTAATGACCTTAAGAGGTTTCTACCTTATTATCTTTTTATGTAATCCTTATTGACTTAAAAACATTATAAACTCCTGAAGTAACTAAATCTTTATATTTACACTTATTGCTACTATATATATATATATATATATATACATCAAAATATATATATATACATATATATATATACACATATATATACACACATATATATATGTATACTATATATTTGTATATTATCTCTTTCTCTATCTTTCCTACGCACATAAACACACACACACACACACACACACACACATATGTATATTTAACTATGTCTATAATAATTATTTTTATAACTACAGACACGAGTGTTTCATCATTTCGTGAATCATCAGTGCAGGGAGTTACGATATATATACATATATATATATATATATATATATATATATATATATATGAAACTCGCTAGGTTCTGTCTCGCTGAGAAGTTTTATCTCGACCGAACACGTGTCCATGAATAATTATACTTGTAACGTATATATATATATATATATATATATATATATATATATATATATATACATATATATATATATCTGTCTGTGTGTTGCCTGCTTGTACTTGTCAGGTACTTACTATCCGTATATTTGTTTGTCATTAACAAGGGTATTTGCGTATTCTATTTTTATCCATGCGGGCACAAAACTAACCTGAGTTCTACATTTAGATCGAACATTCACAAAAAAAGAAAATTAACGTTTTACTGTATTTGATATAAATAATAACTATGTTAATTATAAACATTAATAATATGAGTATAAAACTGCTATGATTTTCAGAACAGAAATTAACATTGTTTATTTGAAAAAGAAAACAATAAAACGTTTTAAAATGTGTTAAAATCATTCATTGATTGAAATTAATGAATGATACTTTGCCTACGGAATTTAGTCTAATCGTAGTTCTATGGCCACTTGGTTGTAATGAATGATAATAAATGTAAAAATAAGAATAAAACCAATGTAGTTGTATAAGACCTAGGCCAATTATTGGTTTTTCTTCCAGTCATCATACTATCGTATTAATCTGAAGATTAGTGGGCCCCGTGGAAATTCCACAGGGAACTCATTCATATGTAAAATATTGATGTTGGCATTCTGTAGATGTTCAGTGTAAATGGAAACGCTCTGATATTATTGTAGTTTTTTTGTTAAAACTACAAAAGTTTTTATCTAAGCTAGCATGAACGCCTGGCAAAGACCGATCGTAAAGTACGCTTAAATATGATATTTTAATTCCAGCAGATTTCGTATATACTATTATAATGTTCAATCGGTTTTTATGTATTATAAACTTGCGATTTCAAAATTGAAAAAAATATAAATCCACATGACTCGGGTGCGTTAGCTTTAATCGAAACAGAAACAGAAACTTATGAAATATATATATATATATATATATACATATATATAGGACTATCCATTTATCTAGTGTTTCCTTTTCAGATTAAATATATATATATATATATATATATATATACGACTTCAATTCTTTCAGTCATAATCGAAACCGAAACCAAAACTTATGAAAATTTCTTGGTATAATTACTTATGACAAGAAATGGAAATAATTATTTATCACATGGAATACATAACAATTAAACGACTCGGATTTAAGCGTGACACAGATATTAACACACACGCTATCGTATTAATATATAGATTCTATTTTTGGCATTGGTTTCCCTATTTTTTCTTGTCAGAATTCTTTCTAGACAGATATTAAGCAGTACTAGGTGAAGATGGCCAACAACCTAAGTTAAAGTGATTTTGTGTTTCAAACTTTTAAGACTTAGTTCGTCAGTTCTTGTCGTTATCCAATTAATCTCCGTCATACCTTTATAGTATTTTTGTATTAATCCATGCAGATATTGAAATTCCGACTGTTTTCTTATTTCTTGTGTCTTCTTTATCGAATCACTATAACGTCGAATGTTCACATTTTTTTCTTTTCAAATGTATTAAACAAAAATTCATAATAGTGTACTTACAATCCAGTCTTTATACCCCACTCACAAACTACACAAAACCTATTTAAACAAGAATATACTGGGTATGAATGCGCGTGGTCTATAATCCGCCCCAAGAGATGAGGGTTCGAAGTAAAGCGAGCTCCGAATGGGTTTTTCTTATTTAATAAGTATTTGTACAACGTAAGATATATTCAATCGTTTTGCTCCCGAGGCTTGAAAATTAGTCTATCAATAAAAACTAAAGTACATGACTATATACAATGTTTTAAATACTGATTGTATAACATGTTTTGGGGTGTTGGCAAGCCAAAACCAATTGCTTGACATGAAGGATCCCAGATTTCCCATAACAAGAAGTAACTTGATACGAACTTTGTAATTTGTACAAGTATGTACTTTGCTATAGTTGTCTTGTTTATCCAACATTGTATATATTTTACATTGAAACACAGATTCTCTGGATGCCCTTACTATGAACGTGCATACATAAAACATGAACATTAACTTTTCCCTGAAATAACTTTAAGTGGGAAAATAAAACCAACAAATATCAAGTAGGGTTGGGGATATAAATAAAATAAATGGTAAAAACATGAATTGTTACCAGAACTTTTTAAAGTATAGAGTTGAACTCAAATATATTGCACAGTAACCGACTTAATAGTTACACCAATCTTTCAGTTTCCGCGGGGAAAAATATTCGATTTAACCTTAAAAATATAGAAAAATCTTCAGATCAAAGATATAGTTTTTTTTTTTTACAGGGCTGAAATTGTTTTGTATCGGGGTATATCTAAGGATGTGAATAAACTGTTGCGTCACATCGGATAAAGATATGTTGAATAAACAACTTGTCCACATACAAGAAATTCTAGGTTTGAATTTGGAATTTTATAGATTTGATGAGTTCTGGTTTTCTTTTGAAAAAGTTATTTTTGGAATTATGTTTGAGATTAATGGATATGAGTCGTATGCGTTCTAAGTAATTGAAAATTAAATTGAAGAAAAATCTTGTTAAATGAATATTAAAATAAAACTTTGTTGAATGTTTCTAGATTTTCTAGATTTTACAGAGATTATGTGATTACAAGAATTTTGCCAGCCTAAACAGCTGCCTTCAAATATATTTTTACACACATTATTATTCGTCCATGTTGAGAAAGAAAATTAAAACTGTAAGTTGAACTTTACAATCAAAATTTATTGTTCGACTGAATACTCAAAAAAAACAAAACAAAACAAAAAACAATTTACAAAGGTCTTATTCCGTGGAGTTTCAAAGAATGCTATTCTTGTTATTCTTCTTATCAGAGGACAGAAAGAAATCAGCAAATTATATTTGTGACAATGTTAGAAATTACTAGTTAAGGCATTAAGTGAAACCGCAATTTATTGTAGTTATAAATTGCCAAATAAAAAAGTGAAAAAATGTTAGATATGTATATATATATATATATATATATATATATATATATATATATAAACAAACCGCGTATAATATGATAAGATCTACTCTCTATTGCGTATTGAGCTTTTTTTTAAATTCGGTTGGGATTAAATTTTCTATATAGAAATACTGTCATTTATATTAGTTTGAAGTTTACCATTGCTTATATCAGGTAAACACTACATACTTTTGTTTTCATTCATGTATATGTGTGTGTGTGTGTGTGTGTGTGTGTGTGTGTGAAGGGGGTGTGTGTCCGTCTATTTAAACAGAATATTGGTACCGTAGAAAGATAGAATTACCTTAAGGGAATTTTCTCGATGATCTGAACGTTTGGCGTCTGATCAATATCAGTTCACAAAAAGGAGAAGTAAATACAAACACCAGAAGGAATGTGCTGTACTTTTTGTTCGACATAACCTATTTTTTTAGATTTACTAATAGTTAAACTCAACGTTGAGAAATTACTGCTTTTCTCTGAGTCAAAAATCGTTATATTATATCACCTTCTAATATTATATGTGTCTGTATCACGTTGACAAATAAGTTCTTTCGGTTTTGAACTTTAAATTCAACTGAATATAACTCGGCTCAAACAAAAATGTATTGATCAAAATAATCACCATCAGAATTAAGACACTTTTGCTAACGCAAAACAAATGCATTTATGTCAGTAATGAAAAAAAGCCTTGTGTTGTGGTGGCGATGAAGCCGCTGAAAGCGTTTTTGATATCGCTTAGGCTTTATAAATATTTCCTACGCAAAAATGTTGTCGGCGGGTGAGAGGTCTGGAGAGTATGGCGGATGAGGCAGAGTTTCGTAGCCCAATTCATTCAACTCCTGCAGGGTCGGTTAAGCAACGTGTGGTCAAGCATTGTCGTGGAGGAAAATTGTTTTTTTTTTTTCTATTGACTAACGCTGGATGTTGTTGTCGCAGTTTCTGATGCATTACACCCATTTGTTGACAGTACTTCTCCGCCGTAATAGGTTCACCTACATTAAAAAAAAACTGTAATGGATAAAACCAGTCGCAGACCACAAAGAGTCAGCATGGCCTTATTTTGGTGCAACTCTGGCATCGGAAAGTGTCGGGGAGATTCTTTGGAGTCTAACCACTGAGTTATGCGTCACCGCTTGGCATAAAGATGAAACTTTTCCTGGCAAGTCACAACCTGGTCGAAAAACGGGTCGTTCTGGTTGTGTAAAAGAAGTAAACATGACACCACATGACGGCGTTATTTATCAAGTTTTAATCGTTTCAATATCTCTTAAGTGGTTATAAATAGACATATACATTACATCTATTTCAGAAGCAAATTCTCGAAAAATGGTGCGTGGATGGACTTCGATATAAACTTTTAATTGAGTGTTGTCAACATCCGATGGCCAAACACTACCCTCCCCACTTTACAAGTTCTCGTCTCCATCACAAAATTTCTTAAACAACGATTGAGCTGTTCATTGAGTAGTGTTTCCTGAGTAAAACGCTTCGTTGATATCGCGAGCTATTTAAGCAATTTTTCGGCCTAGCTTAAAGTGAAATAAGAAATTGTGCGATTTTTCCCCATCTTGTATTCAACCTTCTGGAATGAATGTATAATTGTTTTAAAGCGATTGTTATCTAAACGATTAAATAGAGCGAAAAGCGCCCTTTAAAATGATATATAAAGTAAAGATATTATAACGAACACTTATTTTACAATATATCAATTGTAATGGAAATCCAAATATTCCACAAGAACTTGCTGCTATGCCTAATACTAGTGTTGG
>NC_136496.1:102963186-103008186 GCF_053919585.1 Euprymna scolopes | reverse complement strand
TATTATTTTTATTTATATATCTGTTTAATCTTTTTTTGTCAGTGTACTAGAAGGAATTTAGTTGATTACAACCCTTTCTGCGTGTTCTTTATATTACAATAGTACAACCCTGAATACGACGGCGCAATACTATACGGTTCAATACTATAAAACTGAAACGAAGGTGTTCTGCTTGAAAAGGGCGCCATTTTCGTCTTATTCATATTTATATCGATTTTTTGCTTTAAAAAACTAAAGTAATTACGTGTTTACTTTTTAATATCTCATTTTGCTGTTTCGGATTATTTTACTAAAGTAAGTAAAGCTTCATTATTTTTCAAAACTGTTTTTGTTTCTTTGTTTTTCGATATTTCGTGGATATTATTTAGTAAGAGTGTTTAGCAGAAAAGCCAACAAACGACTACCCGAAAAAATAAATATTCAAGAAATAAATGTTACCATAGTCAATAACAGTTCAGTTCATGTTTTTTTTTGTTTTGAAATAGTTGTTAATGCTCTTTACTTGAAATAATTTCAGTGAACCGAAATTAAAACGAAATCTTAGGCGATAACTACTTAAATGAATTTTTATATAAACTGCACATGCCATCATCGAATATTCCTCAAGCACAAAATAACGGAAAACAGTAAAATGTGTTTATAAATATTCCGTACGTTGATGGAACTCTCTTAAATTGATTACTATGAGTATCGGCGTTTTATTCGACTGATAGTTTTTGAATTGTACGCGTATAAAAAGACGGTACTTCTCAATGATCTTTATAGTACATAAATAATTTCATGTTCATTTTTCATATGCCATGGCCGTGGTTTCTCGTCATTTATCAGGATGGCTAAAAGCGCGAAATTAGGATTTATTTCCAATTTTAGGTAAAATTCAAACAAGTTGTTCTTCAGATAGAAAATTTTCTTTTTATCCTGACACCATACTTAATATATATAACATATAATTCTATTAACTTCACTATACGTATGTATCCACATATATATATACACGCACGCATACACACACACACACACATATATATATATATATATATATATATATATATATATATATATATATATATATAGAGAGAGAGAGAGAGAGAGAGAGAGAGAGAGAGAGAGAGAGAAATAAAAAGACGGGTGAATAGATCGATCGATCAGTAGTTTTGATAGATTTACTGTTAACTGATGCAACTAACATTAAGGTGTTTTCTATATGTCTATTCGTGCAGTTGTCGACACTAATCATTATATTACATGAGGAAAATCTCATCGATCGAAAATCAGTTGAATGTACAAATAAAGGCATGGTGACATTTTGAATTTTTTTTTTTATTTAATAATATGTACAAACTACATTGTAGTTCCTTGACTCTAATCGAATCTGCTTTATCATCCCGTAATCATGCATTGCTTTCACAAGGGAAAAAGAGCATCATCTTGAAAGAGAGACGCTATGAAAATGTGTTGCATTCGAATCACTTTTCGTCGAGTATCAGTTTAATAATTAGTCGAAGGGCTAGACCATTATGGAGTGCTTCCGGTTTCACATCACTTTCTTTTGTATCATGTCTTGCACCTGAACGTTGCTCCGACATTCTTCGTTATACACATACACACACATTGGCACTCTTTCTCTCTCTCTCTCTCTCTCTCTCTCTCTCTCTCTCACACACACACACACACACACACACACACACACATATATATATATATATATATATATATATATATATATATATATATATATTCAATTTTAATCCCAAACAAGGCACTCTGCCACTTTGAAGTAGAGGCTACTACCAGGGACGTAAGTTGACAGGATATTATAAAGGGAGTTGAGTAGCAAGATGTCTGTTTACACTACACTTGAACTTCTGCATGTCAGTACAGTTGAGAAAGAGAATCCCGGAAGGGAGTTCCAAAGTCTAGCAGTTCTGGAGAAGAAACTATTGGAGTAGAAGGCTTTCTTACACCTACTGTGAAGGGGTGGAATTTGGCTGCTTGTCGGGTTTATCGGGGATATTTACGTCGAGGGGGTACAAATGCTTGTAGTTCATCAGAGCATTCAGATTAGATGACTTGTAGAACCGGCAGAGGGATGTAACACTGTGTCGATTGGACAGAGGTTGAAGCCTAGATGACAGTTAAGGACCTATCATGTTAGCGACTCTCTTTTGAAACCTGTCCAGGAGTGAGAGACAAGTAGCAGATGCACCAGCCCAAATTTGACAACAGTATTCCATACATGAGCGAACGGTGGCCTTATAGATGTATACGATACTTTCAGGCGCAAGTAGTTTTCTAGCATGGTAGAATTATACATATATAATTTACTATATAATATCTAATACAGTTATATGTGATAAAACAGTATACTATTTGTGTGTATGCATATAATTATGCGTGTTTGTGAATTTGTGAATGACAAGGTACAAATCAGAGACCGAAACAACAAAACAACGCTTCGGAGTCAGATTACTGAAAGGGGCATCGCGTATGCGCGGCGACGATTATCTACTAAAAGACTTAATATAATATTAAATACAATACGTGATTCGTCAATTCTAACGAGCTGAAATTTGGTACAAATGTATTTTATCTCTCTGGCAGTGTTCTTAGATATGTTTTGTATCGGAATGTATCCGACCAATAAGTAGCGATAATCGATAATTGTAAAAAAAATCCGATGAATAAAGGAAACTAACAGTAAGTTCGTTGATATAAAAGGAGAGCGATCGAAATGAATGTTTCTGTTTAGAGCACAATTGAAGCATGATACTTGACATTAAACTAAAATGCAAGCCGTTATATATAAAAAATGATTTTATAAAACTAAGAGTAGGTTACCCGATCTTTTCAATCATAAAAACCTCTCTCAGATTGACACAGGATTCATCAACTCAAATTTTACAATAACAGATGCGTTAAATATCTTATTCACATTTGTTAATTGATACAATGTATTGCGGACTATGTCACTGCGGCGAAGCAGGCGAAGCTTTCTCCCGGTGCAGGCAATCAACCGATTTAATTGAAAAATTGTCGATTTCACCTATTTCGATGACAATAAAAATATGGGAGTGTGGAACCTTCGTTGATCATTATTCAATCCCCGGCAACATTAGGTCTCTACGTCCTCAGTAGTGGTCTATCTTGATAAATAGTAAGATTGTGCCTCTTAAAACAAGAATATGTTTATACTCAAAAAATCCATATTAGGATTGCCTACAAGAATAACTGTCGTAACGGATAAAGTACTATGTATATTCAGTTCGATGTAACATTTTTCTAGAAGTTAAAGTTTCAATTCTGAGCGCAAGCAACACTAAGAATGCAAGAGAGAATTGACTCAAGGAACGAAAGCATGCTGCCTTTGGGGTATAAATTAAAGATTTCGTTGGAATATCAGTGCAGACTCCCGAGTTCGCCAGAAATATTTCCGAGTTTAACAAAGCGCACATGGAGAAGGTTACAGGTAATATCGGTCGAAACATTGTGAGAATGTATTCCCGGACTACACTTGTAAAAACATTGAATAACATTCTTTTTCAGTCAGTGAACCAGTAGTTATTGTAGTCTATGAAATTCGTTCAGCTCGTGTTAAATTGAAAACGAAAACCGCATAATTAAAGCTAAATCTGGAATCTATCTGTTACCCGATCTTTTCACTCATGAAAATCTCACTCAGATTAAAATAGGTTTCATCAACTCGAATTTTAGAGTTAACAGATGCGTTAAATATCCTATTCGCATTTGTTAATTTAGATTTTTGAAAACCTTTATATATGTTTTCACTCGATATACACGGTGATCGCGAAGTGTATTTCTAATTAAACTTTTTTATTTAAAGTTTGGTTTCTTATTTTACGGGTAGCAATTTTTTAAGGGTTCACTTGGCAATGATCCTTTCATTTACAAAAAAAATATCTCTATCTTCTCTTCTCTGTCTATCTTCTTCTTCTATCTCTTCTCTTCTCTATATAAATAAAATGAACTCATTTTTCCCCTCCGACTTTTATCTTAACAGGATTAAAAATCATGACATAACATGCAAATGTAATGCGTACAAACTGTAGCATATTATCTGAGGTGTGCTATAGGCCTATTACCTCTACAGTTCCTCAACAATGATACATTCCTATATTTCTTCCGGTGAGAGCCCACTGCCAAAATTGGTTAGATTCAATGGAACTTGCAACATCTTTTCTCTCTATTAGATTCTTCCTTTTCCCGCTCTCCATTTACACTGCACCGGATGCGTTCACAAGGATCAGTACGAGGAAACACCGGTTGTGAATCGTAAAAAGGTTATTTATGCCGTATTTTTAAAAAAACCGTTTTCCCTGATTTATGCTTTCTGTTTTTCCCATAATAAAATAAAAATAAAAAACCCAAAAAACAAAAACAAACGCGAAAACGCGATTATTATTATTGTCTTCTTTTTGCTTTTTTTTTAGTTAGTGCAGGATTAACCGGTTTTTACTTCCAGTTTTAATGACTCTAACCGTGAAATCTACCTATGACCTTTATTTCTTAGTGCTTTCAACTCAACATTTATTTTTACACAAAGAATTCATTGTTTGCTATTTATTATTACAACGCAACGATATCGTGAATTCACTTGCATTACACTTAAATTAAAACTAAAACACTTAAATTCATTTAGAATTCGAGAAAACAAAAAAAAATCATTTAAAATTCGAGTGTGATGCGGGACTACTGAAACTAAACCAAAACTAACTTCAATGCGGAATTGATATTTGACTTAATTCACTTTTTAGTTAATTCATCACGTATTTTTTGTTTTTGGGGGGCACTTTCGCCTCAATGATTCGCGTTCTCGCCCCCCTCTCAAACTTTTTTTGGGATTTTTCAAACACCCGGCCACCGCCGGGCCGTTCGTATTGCATCACGTTCATTTTTTCACTTTTTTTTTTACACGATTTTTAAAAAATAGTTTTAACATAGTTTTTTTTTATAATATTCAAACAGGGTTATTACTTCGCTTTGTTTTCATTTTACCACCCCCAACCACACACGCCTCTAAAAACCCGGGCAACGCGGGGTACCCCCCTCTATTTTAAAATAATAGAATTTTCAATAAACCCTGATTAAAACACAGATAAACGTCGGTTTTCAGTGTTTGTTACAGAGAAAATCATTGTTGTTGACATTGCAGTCATCACGTATTCGTTGGTAAGACACCATGGTAAACGTCTGTGATAGTTAGTATTGGCACCAATGCAACTAAATATTGAATCCATAAAAAAACACAAGTGAAGCGTGAATGGTACCCGTGTGAGCACAATAAATGAGGCATAAAAAATGACTAAGTTCAGCATTGCCCCCCCAGTTTAGCCCCAAAAGTTCCCAGGGGACGTCAAATCCTAGTAAAAATGAACAAATGGTGCAGTTTTTAGCCTCAAAATATGTAAATTTAAGTTCTGCAAAAACAAGAAATGACTATGTACATCATTTGCTCTCTCCCATTTAGTCCTAAATTCCCCAAGGCCTTAACATATTTAAATTTGAGTTCCGCGCCATGCAAAACTGTTAAATAGACACACAGAGAAACTTTTGGACAGTTATGGTGAATTAGTGACAAAAATGGAGTGCTTTTATTAGCCCTAACAGAGCCCCTGGAGCACACCCAAGAATTATCCCGAAGTATAGGCAAACAAAATTATATAGAAATCAGTTAGAACTTTTCAGAAAGTTTTATAAAAATCCAAGGCATCATTCTATTTTAATAAGCACAAAAGTGTCAATTTTAGCCATTTTAACCCGAAAGGCTCCCTTAGAGGGGCGGGAGCATCCGGAGTTTTCTCAGGAAATCCGTTCTGTTCTTTTTTTTTATTATTATTCATATCATGTTTAATGTTTGTGCAAAATTCCAAAAAAATATTCCAAGACGTATTTATTTGGAAAAGTGCGGACAAACGAACGAACGAACGGACGAACGGACGGACGAATATGAATTTACAGGTCCACCCTCCTTTTGTAGGTGAACCAAAAATTGAACATTTGTCGGTGATAATATACAGTATAATCATGTTAACATATCGGATCCTTTAAGATAAGTTATATTAAGCAACACTGAGTCAAGCCAGCACTAAATGAGTTCGGGAATACAAAGTGCTGTATGTGGTCTTCGTTTATCTTGACATTGCATCTAATCGTTTTACACTTGTAGTTGCCATAACAACAAGGCAGTGTCGAAGAGATGTGTGGTTGGGGATGGAAAATTATAACTTAACAAGTACATCGCAACCATCCTTATAGAGCTTATCCATTGCATCAATACGCTGAAAAGAGGTTATGCTATTGACAGACTCCCCTGTGTTGATATCTTCGTAGTCTAAATGTACAGCTGTTCTCATCCTTAGAAAACGCCGGCCGTTGTTCGAGGAGTTAAAAAAAACTATGAATGTATTGATAATAATTTCAACTAATATCATTATATATGTATGTGTTTCTCGGTCAATATTTGAGAAAATCACAAATCAAAATATAAAGTACAAAAAATAAGAATACATATGGTTATATGGACTTATGAAATGGACACCAAATGTACACGATTTCTAATTGAAAGCAAATAAATTCCACATATTTAATGCACGTGTGGGTTACGCATTGGAATTATTTATATCATTTGCTCTTCTGTCTTATTTCATATATTCATTTAGGAGTTTTGCCCACTTATGATTGATAGAAGCACTGTATTACCATCGAAGATACACACAAACATGCATCGAAACATACATGTTTGTATTTAGTAAATTCTAGAAATCTGTACACGATTTATTGTATTTATTATACAATTTGTATGTGTACACAAAATAATATGTATATGTGTATTTTGTTGTGTTGTGTTGTGTGTGTGTGGCTGTGTTTGTGTGTGTGTGTGAAAGTTTAGGCCTGTTCATATATCTTAATGTTCAGGATACTATCTTAAAATTATTACATGATTATGATGAATTTTGGATCACAGCTCGCGTAAGGTGCTCGTATGTGGGTTATCTTTTGTTTGGTTTAATCTCATTAAATTAAGACACACACCTCTGGGAAAATATTCGTGAAAATTCAGATACCTTGGGAGTATTTTAAATATTTTTTCAGAGAATAATATGGGTACAACTTTCTATATGATAAATTAGATGTGCACTGAATTTTATCACGAAGGCATTTGTCATCAATTAAGAAAGTTTTCCGAATTTCAATATCTTGTGAAGACTATAGTTTAAATATAATTCGACACACTTTCTAAAATCAGACTTATGTAATAGATTTAAACAGAAATAGAATCGGTTTATACGTATATGTTTTAGCGTAATTATATTTTCATTTTAAATTTTGTAGGAGAAGGTAGAATGTCGATCTTAGATCTTAGATTTACTTTTGGAAGCCTCATAAATCTCGCTTCTCTTATCTTGTTATCTAGTTCTCATATTCAATGAACGATATTTCTCATAAAGAAGGAAGAATCGCTGCCTTACTCCATGGTGGGCGAATTTTTGACCTTAATGTAGTATTTTTTTAGTTTCTTACATTAAGTGGTTATATGCCTTGTCTGGAGCAATTTCATACAAAAAAAGGGCGTAAAAATGGTTCAGAAGTCTTCTGTTTGTAAAATTAATTTCAATCCTCCGAGTTGGCATTCTTCTATAAAACCCAAACTTGATTACCAATTTTCATAAACACATCACGAGTTTTGAATACGAAATATTATTTATGGTTGGTTAGAAAATATGTAAAAAAAAACACCTTTTTCAACATCCAACAATAAAAGCCATTGTAAAGATACACCTGAAGAAGATCGAAGGTTATATAGGTATAAACATGATAAAATTAATATATTATATAAGAACAGTAAACCGAATATTCTAAAAAAAAAGGCATATTATCAATCTTCTTCTAATAAACTCAGAAACATTAATGAATTCTGTGAGTTTGTAATAACAAATACAAACATACTCATATATATATATATATATGTGTGTGTGTGTGTGTGTGTGTGTGTGTGTGTGTGTGTATGTATATATATATGTATATATATTTTCATTGAGACATGTGGTATTGAATAGCACAGAGTGTTCTTGTTTGATTATCTTTTTTTGTGTTTTTTTCCATTCGACGAATGGTATTTTTGACATTACAGTCGAACCGGTGTATGAATGTTCCGAAATCTATTTCATTATTATATGTTGTTCTTGCTAATACTTTCGACATTTCATCGGTCGTCTTCAGGCAGTTTTTGATTTAGAATGTTGTTGTTATTGTTGTTGTTGTTGTACGCTTCATTTTATTTATAGGTGGATTCGGGTAAAGAAGCGAGTCGTGTGTAAAAAGGTGCGTTTTTGTGTACGTTTTTAATGATATTAAAATAAATGGATGAGTGTTATTTAAATTGTAATTTACAAGGCCGTGTTTTAATGTGGAGAGTGAAGGAAAAATGGGGACCAGCTCCCCGGGGAGTAGGGGAGCTGGATAGTGACAATTGGTATGAAGGGTTTCCCCTACATTGACCAATAACTTATATGTTGCCTCCACGTATTGTCTTTGCTTGCAGTATCTGCCGGAACAGATGGTGTTTATTTGCTCCCCCACCGAGCAAATTAGGCACAAGGCCGATTTTTAATGTGAGGAGTGAAGGGAGGGGGAAGGGAAAAAGGGGACCAGCTCCCGAGAGGTGGGAAATGGGAGCTGGTTAATGGTCAGGCATGTGGGGTTGCCCCCACATCTGGTCTTTGCTAGTCATAGCTAGTCATAGCTAGTCATAGCTTGCAGCATCTGCCGGAACAGATACTACACTTTGATCCCGGTCCGAAGGCCAAACCTGATATGTGGCGGAACCTAAAATAAGATCAACAGTACATTCTACAGTGCAGTGTAAACTAAAATGTATTGTAGATAAAGTCACTGCAAGGAGTCATGTGAAGCTTCCCCTCGGGACAATGCAGAGGAAGGTTCTTAACAAGAGCAAACGATCAATTGATTAGATTTAAAAAAATGGATAAGTTAATTGATTTCGATGATAATAAAATTATTTGGGGTGGGAAGAAGATTTGTTGATCATTATTCACTCCAGATCAATGTTGGGTTTCTCTGCACCCTGCACTGATGATTCCCGAAAGAATGAAACACTAGTGTCTGTAGGTATTTAATAATTATTATAGTAAATAATAACGTCAGTCCCTTTAAGAAAATGGTTTCTTATCGCTGAACACTTTAAGTCGTAATAAAACTAATACGCGCAGATCGTCATAAGATGATTAGATCACTCTGACTGACGTTAAAAGCATTTAATAAGAAAAAATGTTTATTTTCAACTTGTATCTCTCGCGGTTCGCGGTAGCCTAGTGGTTCGGGTCCTTGCTAATGAAGTCAGGTATGACATCTGTTGCCGGGGTTCGAGTCTCTCGACTAACGTTAATCGTAAAACCCTGCACTGATGATCCCGAAAGGATGAGACACTAGTGACTGTAGGTATTTAATAGTGTCTGTGTGTGTGTGTGGGCATGTTATCTCGAGAATTGCATTTTCCCCCACTGTTCGCTATATATAAAAACAAAAGAATGAGGGCATCAGCCTGCATTTTTGCAGAAGACGAAAGTTTTCTGGGATTTATGTTACAATGCTTATTTTCATTATTAGCTTATGTGTGTCAATTAGATACCCAATTACTTATGAACTATTAAAATGCAATCAAATATAATCATTGTCGTGGAAAAGAAAAATAATTAAACGCCTAATGTTTTCAGTAATTTCACAAAAACGACACTTCGTTAAACCTGTCCTTTAGAATATGCTAATAAACTGAATACGATATAGTTCAAGTACACACACACACATACACAAACATACATACACACATACTTATATTTATATATATATATATGTGTGTGTGTGTGTGTGTGTGTGTGTGTGTGTGTGTGTGATCTAATAACATAAAAAAAACTTTTGCATGGTTGTCTTCAAGTCTAACATAAATAAGTTCTTGACGCGTCGTTCCATATAAGTTAACAAATTTACCGAATTTTCATTACTAATGATTACTATATTTTGCAATTTCTACTGTACACTCTTTAACCCTTATCCTTGAGTGGCCTCTTGACCTTGATAATGTGATGAAGCCTGTGTAAAAAAGCAGTCTGTTGGGTACTGATAAACGTATATCAGAAGCAGTTATACCTAATAATATTTAATCATTTATATATATATATATATATATATAATTCTTATATATATATATATACGATATACGTATATATATATATATATATATATATATATATATATTATATATATATACATAAATTACTCTTTATTGAACGACAAGTTGAGTTATTAGCTATAAATAGCATTATAAGACCAAAAATAAAAGCTTTTCCAAAATATCGCTGTAATGATTTTCACAGCATCAAATTACGCTACCCTGAAGAAAACATTACCGTTTACATCACATAAGACACACACATGCATACACACACACACACACACACACACTCATATGAGTGTGTGTGTGTGTGCGTCTATATATATGTATATGTATATATATGTGTGTGTAATTTTTTATTCGACCAATGTTTACGATATATTTTATTAAAATAAATACAATTTTTCTAAACTTAGCCTTTCGATATGTATCTACATTTTCAAGGCAAAATATCTACTCTTTTTTTTATAATTTTACATAATTTTCGTGATGCTTCGTAAATCGAAACGAGATTCGAATTCGGTGGGATCACGAATTTTATGGGTTTTTTTTATCTATTAAAAAATGTTGAATAACTGTTTTGTACGAAGTGGTCCCATTGTACTTACATGACCTTATTGCATTTTTACCCCTAAAGGCGAATACCCCTATCATCCCGACTAGTAGCAACTTTTCGGCTCTTTACTACGGATGTCCATAACCTGGGAAACGTGCTACCATTATTTTCCCTAATTGCATTGGGAAATTCCTCTATCTTTCTTGTTTACCGATCATTTACACAGGCATAAATTTCAAGGTAATTTTAACAAATATCTTGCTGTACAACTCCAGACTTAGCATACCTAATATAAATCGGTCCCGTATCACTGTAGCTCCTTGCGTTTCAGTAGCAATATGTTGTATTTTAGAAGTTTTAATATTATTTTTAAGTTATGGAGAAAATTACGCAGACATATACACAGAAAAAAGGGTATATATCTATATAATTATAAAAGTCAAATGACCTTGTAACGATGTATGTAACCCGCTTTCCGGTTTACGACATCCAGTTGCGCATGCGCGGATGACCTGCGCACTGAAATATTAACGTTATTATTTCGAAATTAGTATTTAACATAGGAAGAGTGGGGTTTAAAATAACTTAAACGTAATACAGAAATGAACGATGTAAAATAAAGCATATATATCAAAATTTGAATTTAAGTAGAATAAGTATTATGGTCTCTGTTCAGTGCACATTTACCTATAAGTATGGCCAACCACTTATAATTCAGTAACTGTATTTTTTTTCCAAAATAATCAGTTATAATAGACAGAACGACTTATAGAAATCTATCTATATTCTTTTTTCATTTTGATATACTTTCATAGAAATGTTTCTGTTATGTAAAAAAAAACTATTTTCTTTACGTCACAAGTCTCACACTCATACATGAATTCCATAGCTACATACTGGTCACGGGTAATCAGTTATATTATAAATCACTGAGGAAATGTCATTGTTTTATATAAAATTTACTACAAACTCTGGTGGAGTATATCTTTTTCTTCACGTTTGACGTATTTCAACAGAATAAAATGAAAGGAATTTTTTATTAATATATTTTTAATTCATACATATTGTTCAAATTTCATACGTTCCTGAATAATCTCGAACAGATTTTACCTTACTTTCAGATATTTGCATAAAAATTACTTAAACTGGATATAGCCCATACATGCATTCCATAGCTAATATAACATACTGACCCAACGGGGCACGGGTAGCCTAGTATATATATATATATATATATATATATATATATATATATATATATATATATATATATAACTACTTCATTTACTCACACAAATTTAATATACGAAAGTATAGATTTATGCGTAAACTTTAAGTATTTACTTAAAAAGTGCTCAATACGTAGGTAGAGCTAGTTAGTAATTTATAAAATATATATGGCGATTATGCTACACTGAATATTCTGCGTTTCATCCACTGTAGGATTCGTCAGGCTTATGCGCCTGTAGCTTAATCGCCATATATATTTTATAAATTACTATATATATATATATATATATATATATATATATATATATATATATATATATATATATGTGCGTGTGTGTATATATATATATATATATATATATATATATATATATATATATCATTAATATAGAGATTACGCTTTTGGAAATGAATTTTTGGGGCCTTGAACTTGAAGAGAACAAGTTCCTAAATGTTATTTCAATAAGAATAAAGATGGAATTTTTAGAAATACGATTACTGTAACATTTTTTTTTGTGTGAATGTGTTTATTGAAAGGTTGTGTGTGTGTTTTTTTTTTATCTTTTGGTTGTGGCGTAAGTGCAGAGAAACATTTATAGAGAGGATGATAAATTGAAGCAAGACCTGACGCGTGTGTCTCTCGCAAATGATTCGCTGAAAGCACTCGCGGGTTCGGGGGCATAGTAGACGCTTTCGAAGAAGAGACGAGGCAGTCGATATGATGCGAGTAACTGTAACGTGCAACAGAGCACTGGTAAGGAAAACGGTAGGTAATAATCTAGCAGGCCTAGAAAAGTGAGAAACTCGATATAACTAAGGCCTTCCTGTCACTTTTATTCTTTTTTTTTTTTAACTCGGTATTTTTCTTTCGTTCTTCCACTCTCCTTTTTTTTCTCGCTCTCTCTCTCTTTCTCCCTCCCTCTCCCTCTCTCATTCTCTTTCTCTATAAGTATATTTAGATCAACCCAACTTCTAATAATATCTTACGGGCTCCCGGTAATAATCTCCAGAAACCCTCAAAATGCTACACATTTACCCGAAAAACTGCCTAGTTGTGACGAAAATCGGCTACTGTTATCAAAACAGAAAGTTTTACACACTAAAAAATGTTACTTATCCTTGAATTAATACATGCATACATACATACATACATACATACATACATACATATATATATATGTATATATATATATTGAGTATGTGTATATATATATATATAAATCTATATATCCATGTATATATACATCTGTAAATATGTGTACTGATATGTACTCTAATCTATACATATATGTATGTGTGTGTATATATATATATATATATATATATATATATATATATATATATATACACACATGCATTGATATATTAATAGCAGTTTTACAGATAGTTATATATATATATAAATTCTTAATATATATATACGTATTTATATATATATAAATATTTATATATATATACATATACACACACACACACACATATATATATATATATATATATATATATATATATATATATATATATATTATGAAACAGTATTCCGACGAAATACAGGAATAAACAGGAGACAAACCATGCTATGCATTCATCAACGTTTCATCTTTATTTTAAGACTTCCTCTAGATGAATAAAATAAAGAAAATAAAACACCGGTACAAATATTTGAACATATTTTTGACAGAAATGTAGGACCCTGTTCCATTTCAGAAACAGAATTGAATTTCCAACGACTTTTTCCGTTTCTGAAATAGAACAGGGTCATACATTTTATCAAAAGTATATTTATAGTATGTGTAACGTGTATATATATATATATATATATATATATATATAATTTACTCACATAAAATTAATATATGGAAGTATAGATTTATGCGTAAACTTTAAGTATTTACTTTAAAAGTGCTCAATGCGTAGGTAGAGCTAGTTAGTAAGTTATAAAATATATATGGCGATATATATGATGTGAAGAGGAAGCGGAAGACCAGAGGCTTTACGTTTCCCCCGTATTATGCGGGCTTTTTCAAGATGTGTGGTCACACAAGGTCGATGTTTTTAGTTTTATATATACTGGGGGAGTGTATGCAAATAGAACTTTTGTACAAAAAAGGGGGGGGGGCAAATATATATTTATTAACCAGTGTCTAGATTATTTTCGTGCAATAATATTTAAGATAAGTGGAAGGAAATGTTAAAAAAATCCTTTTCTCTGCTTGATAGTGTGAGTAGAGTTAGAGATAAGAGCAGATTCCAACAGACGGTGTGTTGACCTACTATGTATATGCTTTAGGAGGGTCGCATTTTCGAAATCGAAATGATGGTCATTTTCCATTGTGTGACCGAAAAGAACATTAAGTGTATTGTTATTTTTTATGTCTCTTGTGCTCATATAATCTTTTAACAAGGTTTCGCTGCATCTCTCCTACGTATATCTTGCCACAATAAAGGCACGGTATGATATATATATATATATATATATATATATATATATATATATATATATACATATATTATTTTTAAAATATAATTATCCACTGACACGTGTTTCGTCGTCCACGACTCATCAGAGTGGCTGAATCAAGCGAGATTCGAAATCGGCATCTCGTGATAAGAAGCCTAAACCTCTACTACCAATCTGGTACCCCCATTAAAAGGGGGTACCAGATTGGTCAATGGGAAAATTATTCCCAACAAGCATATAGGTAAAAATGCACTTTCGTATAAATACTTGAATTCATTCAAGAAAGTATCACTAACAAAAACAAATAAAAACATCTACGTAAAAGTGATAAATTTAGTAGTCCGGCGAGGTTAGCACCGTGGTAGAGGTTTAGGCTTCTTATCACGACGTGCCGATTTCGAATCTCGCTAGATTCAGCCACTCTGATAAGTCGTGGACAACAAAACACGTGTCAGTGGATAATTATATTTTAAAAATAATATATATGCCGCTCCCCATTAAAAGGGGGTACCAGATTGGTTAATGGGAAAATTATTCCCAACAAGCATTTAGGTAAAAATGAACTTTTGTATAAATACTTGAATTCATTCAAGAAAGTATCGCTAATAAAAACATCTATATATATATATATATATATATATATATATATATATATATGATTGTTGAATTTTTATTTATTTATTTTTTTTATTAGCGATTAATTTCGTTCTTATTACTTCGTTCCCTGAACGTTTTATTATAAGAAAGGAGTTGTTTGCCCTTTGTTTATATTTTTCTTCGCCCACATTTTTAGGACGTATTTACTTTTTTTTTAATTATTTTTATTTAAATATTAATTATTAATTATTAATTATTAATTAATAATTAAGATTTATATTAAAAATAAAATTAACTAAATATATTTAACCCAGGTTTACTCTCTTAGGCTTTGGTCTATTACTCCTTATAGTATATACGTATATGTATATTTATATATGTATATGCGTATATATATATATATATATATATATATATATTATTTTTAAGATATAATTATCCAGTGATTCGTGTTTCGTCGTCATCGACTAATCATAGTGGCTGACTCTAGCGAGATTCGAAATCTAAGTTGGTTAAAGGGAAAATTAACTCGCATTTAGGTAAAAATGCACTTTCGTAAATAATTGAATTCATTCAAAACATATCGATAAAACTAAAACAAACGACATCTATTAAAAATAAAATTTACTAAATATATTTAACGGTTGCTTTGCTCTTTCAGACTTTGGTCTATTACTCCTTATAGTATATACATATATGTATATTTATACATGTATACGCGTATATATGAATTTATATGTTTATATGTATGTTTATGTAGATTTATGTATATATATACATATATATATACATACATACATATATATATATTTATATATATATGTATGTATATATATATATATATATATATATATATATATATATATATATATATATATGCATATATGTGTGTATATATGTATGCTTATTCCGGTTGAATGCATGACTTTAGAGACAAATGTGACTAATTACAAGATTCTAATTATTCTGTATGAAGTAAATCCCACTTCTCATACAGATTATACAGCAGGAAACACTTGTGGGTATATGTGAAATCAGTAACTATTAATAATATTTAGCCATTAAGCTCGTTGTTTAAAAAAGTGCACTAAAGAGAGTCTATGGGAATAGTTCTCATAGCAAAAGCAGCAGTCCATGTCCAATCCTCATGACGTACTTCGTCTGAATATGCTTCGATAAACCTGCAGCACTTTTGCTTAAATCTGAGTAAAATTTTACCTCGTAATTTATTGGATTTTAATAAAGCGGAACATTTACTTGAAGAAACAAATACCGCAGCTACTTTTTATTTATTTATTTATTTATTTGCGGTATATTATCCTCGTCTTTATAGTTGTTTTTTTTTCACGACGTTTCGAGCAACTATTTCTCTGGCCTTCGTCCGGTTGTTAACCGCAACGGGATACGAATGCTGAATCTTTAACTGTATTTGCAGTAATTACTGCCGTTTATAATTGTTGTTGCGATTTACAACGTGACGAACGGTAGAGGAATAGTTGGCCGAAACGTCGTGTAGCAACAACTATAAAAGTTGACGATAATAGTCCGCCAATAAATAAATAAAAATATACAAATTACGCATCTAAAAAGAGTTGCAATAATTAAATAAACGCAGCTACTGTATAATTGTAGGCAGTAGTCTTTCGTAGTATCGCAGCTCTACAGTGTTGCCTCAAACCGGACATTATCCTATTTCTCTACAAAGCCATCATTTGTCAACGTATGGAACCCTGTTGCCACGTATGGGCTGGTCGGTCAATCGCTAGGATAGGGTCCAAAATGCGTTTCTAATCTTATTGATCCCGCACTGTCAAAAAAGATCCAGCTGTTTTCTTAACGCCACAATATGACATCTCTGATTATTTTACAGGTACTTTAATGAAATGTAATCTGACGAATTCATAGCACTGGTACTCACTGTATGAACATACCACTGACTCATCCGACAAGCAACGAACTCCCTCGCCATTTTTTATGTAGATGTCATCTGATGCCGCAGAGCCTTCTACTCTTCGACAGTGTTCCTTCAGACTGCTTGGAATTCCCTCTTTCTATCCTACTTACTAGACTGTATTAACACGGAGACTTGTAGGTGTCATGCAGACAGATATCTCTCTATTTAACTCCCCACTCGGGATACTCCTATATGCGTGGTCTATTTTAGAGTGGTAATTTGCCTTGTTTGGTGTGATTTAGGAAAAATGTGAGATATGTACTCGACGGTTTTGTTCTAAATACTTAGTGTTTCTTACTGCTAAGCAATTACAAGCAAGCCACAACAATTGGTGCATTTCTTTTACGAAGATTTCCATGCACATTTATATATTTGTAGATGGATACATGCTACAAAGTAGTGCGTGTGTGCCAAGCAATCGTAAATACTTCTTTCATAGAAAAAAATAAATTTGTGTGACCTTGGGAGTCAACGATGCGCTTCACTCATATATACCTAGCTGTAAACAGTGGGAGATTCTTCTTTTTTTTTTTTTTTTAATTATTTTTAAGATCGTTTCTTGCGATTATACTTACAGATAGCACTTTCCCTACACGACGTGCCTGTTATCTTCTTTCACCTCCCCAACACACTACCTACTCGCCGTTCATCCTCTTGAGTTTTCTTCCTTTCCTCTCCCTCGACTGCCGCTAGACGAACCGTCGGTGTTTTTCTCTTTTACTCGCTCCACTCTTTAAATAGGCACTCGTTTGTCTACGAGGCTACCTGTATTCTTTCATAGCTTGCCAACATCAACGGACGCCCCCTTTCTGAATGACAAAACAAGGAACCCGATCTTTTCCTGGGAAATAAACCAATTCTTTATGCAACGGAACTAAGAACATGATGTTAACATTAAATCTGTTCAACTTAAAATGGTAGGAGGCATTAAAAGAAACAATATTAAGCGAATCTAGTATGCACCTATTAATGTCGAAGTACGGGAGAGATTTACTTATGTACAAACAAACCTGACACAGAGGTAAAACCTTGAACATGCTGATATTCAGATCTGCTTAACATAAATGCTGGAACTATATTTGAATGAGCTATGAAGCGACATAAAATGTGTTCGCTACGAAATATTACTACACCCCTTGACAAGCTTTACTTTATCATTTATCGCCTGAGGCGCCCTTTTCAGATAATGCTAACGGGTGTGTTCCCAGCTATTTTCATACCCAATAGAATCTACTGCCTACCAGATCAATGTTTGGTGCATTTTAGGTCTAACCTAAAATGCACCAAACATTAATGTTACTTTTTTTTCCTTTCCGTTTGCAAAATTCAAACATTTTCTGCCCAGTAAAAAAATACATTTTGCTATTACAAAACAGACAATCACAACCCCATAAATAAATATTTGAAGACATAAAATAATTCAAACATAAAACATTTTTCGAAAGTTATTAGATTCAGCATTAATTAACCCGGAAAGGTTTGATATGCCGGGAAACAAATCAAGCAAACCAAACACTATGAATAAATATTTTAAGATATATAATACTTGAAGCATGAAAACGTTTTCAGTAATTACTCGATTCGGCATTAAATAATCTGAAAAGGATTGATATGCCGTAGGACCAAACAATAAAACCAAATACTCGAAAAGAGTGCTCCCTGGGGGATTTAGTTTTCCCCACATCACGGACGTGTGTCATATTCTGCTGAGGGGCTCAGAAAATAAATGCCTCTTGCGCATCGTTACGGTGACTTTCTCATGTGGCCAACAATTTCTCTGAATAACGCCTTATTTAGTTCTGTTCTGAGAGGCCATTCTCATAACTATTACTTTTTCTCCTAGAAAGAAGATTGTTTTGTTGCCGGTCATCTGAAGTGTGATTACTGGGAAATACCGACGTGTGCACTGTCGAATATTTCCGTAACATATCAAGGAAAAATAAATTTAAAAAAAAAAGATTCACTTCATCATTGCTGTCGAATTCGGAATCGGAATTTATGAACCCCCCAATTATATTCTAGTTCTGATCATTTTTGGGGAAAAGACTGGGTACATAATAGTTTTAACATTTTCTATAATTATTAAAAAACATTAGCAAGACCCGTTTACCGGTGTTGCCCGATGGAAACATGACAGCTCCGGAACAGAATCGAAAAAGAACCACCATTGAAAACAAATTAACCTACGTTTGTTATTCGTGTCCACTGATTACCCTGAAAAATAGCGGACACAGGTGGCCGTGGCTCAAATGAAATAATCTAGCTTACACTGTCGGACATTGTTTTCTAGTGGCAGTTAGTGGAAGCCACTGTCTGTGATTGTCAGCACTGTTGGTTACTGGTGATTAGTGTTGGTTTGAGGCGATAACCTGCAGATATCAGCTGATTCTAAAGAACGCATTTTAACATTTACTTATATTGAGCGAAAACAGTGGTAGATAATTATCTTCTATCGATAACAGTACTTTGCCAGTGGCCATCGTTTTTCTTCTCTGTATAGTGCACGCATTTTATTCTAAAAGTAGCTCTATCACATCTTCTAAATAATAAAATGCTCCACAGAAAGTAAAAGTGGTAAAAAAAAAAACAAATATATAACAAATAAATATTTCCGTTGCATTGAAACCTACCTGCATAATAGTTTTATCGCTTTAACTTATTTGAAATCGTTTAATCAATTCTAAAAATAAATAGCGTAATACATAATACCATAACATAATAAGTCACATCTCTGAAGCCTATGTAATCGATCAAGAATATATAACTATATTTAATCCTCAACAGCAATTAAAAACCTGCAAAAGAAATAAATATAGCATCATTAACGTCCTGATAATCGCTCAAAAATAGAAAATGAAATATTCGAAACCCCAAAATAATTTTTTAGGACATTTTGGGGTGAGGGTAGTGGCGTGTTGGTATTTTCTGCATATTTACATTCACAAAACAATGTAGTGTTTACATTTAGAGAGTGTTCCGTCAGAGCAAAGAAAGTGCAATATGTGTTTGATGACATTTTATTTTAGTTCAATGTGCGCAAGGAAAGTGTTAGCAATGCGTGTTAAAATGCGAATAATTCTCAAACCTTTTGATAGTGGTCACCGTAGTAAAAAATTTAAAGGTTTCAGTATTTCATTTTAATAATTTTAAGCGAAAATCAAGACTTATATGTTTTTTTAGAAGCATTCCATCATGTGTAGAAGTTAATATAATTTTATGCTTGTGCGATGGTCGAGTTTTAAAAGACGTTATGTATTTTTTTTTTTTACTTATACATGTAGGTTAGCATGCTGAATTGTTCAAAATAAGTTGCTATTATTTATGAAACATTGGGATAATTTTAAGGTTACCAGCAATTAAATTTCTGTTTTTGAGCGATTATTATATTTGTACTTGTTTTTTAGCACTATTGCGTCCTGTAGAGAAGTGTATTTCCTTAAGAGCATCTGTTATTAATTTGTTAGGTGAAAGTATGCAATAGTTGCAAAACAATATCCCCTCCTCACGTTTGTAATGGGTTTCTAAATAATCACATGATTATTTCAGTGCACTTCAGTAAATATATTAGTTCAAGAAGAATATAATGAATGTCCTAAGAGGAAAAATGTGAATATATAAATGAAAAAAAAATAAATGACCATTATTCAGTGAACCGCGGCATATATACGTTGTGCAAACATCGTCCTCCGCTTATAGGCGATTAGAATGAGAAAAAAAGTTTTGTCCTAATAAATTTGTTAATGTGTATATGTTGTATATTGATTTATATTTGAGGAGATGATATATTAAAACGTGTCATGTGTTATCTAGTGGATGTGAGATGTTGTTCTCTTAACAAACAGATAATAAACGTATAAATTGTGTGTATGTTGTTTAGCCAGGAGGACATGATATTGACGTGTAAACCGAGTCATGTTGTATCAGACTTATCACACGGGATATTTTTACAGTTCATATATAAGAATAATAATATATACTTCATACCTTTTTATTGAAGAGTCCTTTTAACTTCCTGCTGCTACGTGACGAACCATGAAGCGATCAGCACCATCCAATTGAGACATCTTCTTATTTTAGAAACCATAAAACAACTCTTTATATTTTTATAATATAAATTTATTACAGTTGTCTCAAATTGTTTTCACAGGATCTGCAGTTCGTTTACATGTTCTATTCTTACAGCTCGCTCCCTAGCTGTCTGCTCACCCCTGTCTAGACGTCTGTCCGCTCTGGTGGTCAATTCTTAACTCTCTCATTCTCTCCAAAACTAACTACATCACGTGTTCTTTTACGTCACCTAATTACGTGTCTCAGACCAACCTAATGTCCACAACTAGTTATTTGTTTATTCAAAACCCCAAAATAATGTTTACATCTATTTTCTATTTTCACATTCCTTTTGCGATTCACACGTCAATCATTTCTTCCCTAATTTAATTGTTTATTCTTTTAATTATAATAACTGATCCAGCGACCATCCGTCGCTCAAATCAATTAATAATAATACAATAATAATAATAATAATGGTTTGACCCCTGAAGGGGAAAAAGCAAACCTTTTTCATTAAACCGAGATTGATATAATATCGGTCAATAACTACTAGTATGTTTCTTTTTTTACATTTGACGACGACAAACACACAGAAAGAAAGTAGAAAATGCATTTGCTACTACATACTATACGTATGTTTGTGTATATTGTAGTCTTAGCAGTATAGTTAAACAGTATTTAGTTACGTAAAAGGGGTAGAAGATTTTTGGCAAATATTTTAACAAATAAACTTTTTAAATAATTTGTGATGGTTTTCTTATTTTAATTTTGAAAATATTTTTAATAGTTTAATTATAATTATTTCACAGGATACTAAACAAGTATTAATACATAATATGATACTAAACTAGTATTAACAAATAATAGGATACTAAACAAATAATATGATATAATATAGTTCGATACAAAAACATCTGATGAAGGCCGGAGTGCAAAACGGCCCAAACGTTGTGACTATAACAACCAAGGTGAGGAAGTCAGTCCGACAATCTCAATAAATGAAAACACCTCATCTTAAAAATACAGACAATTACTAAAAAATAACATATTCAAATTTCTTGTTTTAAAAATGACTGGCAGGGAGATCCGATGCTGCCTGGAATAGAATGAGTATCAACGAATTTTGTACACTGTCAATATCTTTATTGTCATCGAAATCGGAGAACTTGCCCATTTTTCAATTAAATAGATCGATTGTCGTCTTTGTTTGGGAAACCAAGAGTAAATTTCACATGCCTACCCGCAGTGATTTAGTCCATAATACAAGCTGTAAAAAATGTAATGTATGTGTATGTATGCAGGTGTGTATGTATATGTATGTGTATGTGTGCATGTATGTGTGTATGTGTATGAATGCATATATATGGATGTGTATGTATATGTAGGTAAGTGTGTGTGTATATATATGCATATGTGTACGTATATGTATGTGTAAGTATATGTGTGTATGTATTTGTATATGTGGATGTATATGTATGTATATGTGTATGTATGAATGTGGGTATGTATATGTATGTTTGTGTATTATGCATTGTGTATGTATATGGGTATATATGAGCGTATGTCTATAGACATGTATGTATGTATGCATGTATATATTTATATGCATGTATACCAATGACCGTCTTGTTTATGTTTGCATGTGTGTATGTATATGTATGTGTGCGTATTGTGTATTGTGTATGTAAGCATGTATATATGTGTGTGATATGTGTACATATGTGTGTGTGTGCGTGTATATATATAAGTATGTATAACAATGACCGTCTTTAGTGTCATGTCTGCTTGAGCATGTGAATTCGCTGGCAGGACTATATGTCATTTTTCGGGCTCATGAACTTTCAGTGTCTGAGGGAGTGGCACTCGTCTGAGAAGACGTTGCAATCATCATGTATGTATATATGTATGTATATATATGTATGTATATATATATGTATGTATGTATATATATATGTATGTATATATATACGTGTGTGTGTGTGTATTCAATAGAGAATTGGTTCTCTAATAATAAATACGAAATCTGAATGAAGTAATATAAATTTAGTATATTTTACTGCTGTTAAGTAAGTTGTTTAGTTAATAAAAAACGGTTATTACAAGGCGCGAATGATTACTGTGGTTGAAAAAGCAAGGAGTACTAAAAATCTAGGTAGACATATTGTTACTCAGACTTCAGGAAACACCATATGATAGTGACTTGTGTGAGAAACCATGGTGTGTGGATACCAAAATGGAAGCAAGAATTATATTTTTAGAAAGTCTGTACATTCAAATACGCACATAGAAACATCAATAATCCAAAATAGTATTGATCTCAAAGTTAATTTCAATCGTAAGAGCTGTCAGATTAGAGAAAACGACCTAATTTATTGCGAGCGGTCATAACGGTGTAAATATTCACTTGAATCCGTGCGGATATTTTAATTTATTAGAAAAGTTTTCATAGAAAAATTCTAGCGATCTACATATATACGTGTACGACTGTAATGGCGAGGTGGGAAAGGATGTGTATCCACACCCTTTTTAAAGTCAATAATTCAATTTATGTAGATCAATTGCACAGAGGCTATATCTGTAACCAACAAACAGGCAGTGAAATACTTCCATAAATATATATATATATATATATATACATATATATATATATATATATATATATATATATATATATATATATATATCGATGCCCTCGTTCAGTCTCGAAAAACAAATGATACCTTATGTAGGGGCAGTTGCGCATGTAATTGTGAGGCAAAGATTGCGTAATCTCTAATCACAGCTCTCCTGAATCGATACTGTTTTAGTGCAGTGGCAAAGTGAAGTCCAGGACGGAAGTCCCAAATGGCTAACCATTTAATACTGACCAGTTCAACGTCGCTTAACTTCGGAGATATATATATATATATATATATATATATAAATATATATATATATATATATATATATATATATATATACTAGCAGTAAAGCTGAATTTGCTCGGGCCTTATGTACTGTTCATAATTTTATGTGCATATATATATATATATATATATATATATTAATTATATGTTTTAATATTTAGACCCCTGTTTTGACTCCTTAACGTTTATTGTTTTGGGCTCAAATCGAATTGAAATGCTTGATCCATGTCCAAGCAAGCTACATCAAAAATTTCGAGTGTTTAGACCAAAAATGAGCAGAGGAGTTTTGTAGAGTTTTCAAAGGTCAAATCGTTGAACATGGACACCTTGACAGTCAAATTTCTAGCCGATAAAAAGCTTTTCGCAAATCTCAGAACTCCTTATGTCAAATCTCGAGTTTGTAGACTGAAAATTGACAGAGTAGTTTGGTAGGGAAATGCCCACACACAGACAGATTATTTCACTTTTATATATGTACTAGCAGTTCAACCCGGCGTTGCTTGGGCCCTATGTACTGTTCATAATTTTATGTGCATATATATATATATATATATATATATATATATATATATATATATGTGTGTGTGTGTGTGTGTGTGTGTGTGTGTGTGTGTGTATATATATATATTAAAAAGTTTGACTCATGTTCAGGTAACCTACATCTGAAATTCAAACTGTTTAGGCCCAAAATTGGCGGACAAGTTTGGTAGAGTCTGCAAAGATCAACTCTTTCAACTTTGACCTCTTGTCAGTCTAAGTTTAGCCTTTTTTTTGTAAAATTTCAAATGTTTAGACCCAGAAATGGCAATTTGCTAGAGACAACAAAGGTCAATTTTTTTAACTTTGACCCCTTGGAAACGATTAAAAAGCTGGCCGTTTGTCTGAAGACAGTATATGTAAAATTTCAAATGTTTAGACCAAAAATTGACTGAATAATTTGGTAGAGACCACAATAGTCATTTTTTTTTTAATTGTGACTCCAATTTTGTCCCCCCTTAACATTTATTGTTTTGGGCTAAAATCAAATTAAAAAGTGTGATCCCTGTCCAAGTAACCTACATCTAAAATTTCAAGTTTTTAGATCCCAAATTGGTTGATGAGTTTGGTAGAGTTTTCAAAGGTCCAATCGTTTGGAACATTGGCAGTTAAATTACTGACCGAAAACCGATTAAAAAGCTTTTCCCAAATCTAAATACCCCTTTTGTCGAATCTCGAGTCTGTAGACTGAAAATTGCCAGAGTAGTTTGGTAGGGAAATGTACACAAACAGAACCACACACACACACACACAGACAAACACAAACACACAGATAATTTGACTTTAAAACCATATGGATAAATAGATATATTTATATAATTGTATGTGTATTATCTTAGGAAATAGAAATGTTATTTATTGTAATAACATGCGGGCACACACACATATGTGTTTATGTGTGTATGCATGTATGTGTATATGTGTGTATACATACTAGCTGTATAAACCTGGCTTGCTGGGGCGAAAAAAGACACGTCATATATAACGTCATAGCAAATGACTTCATATATGACGAGTATTGTGAACAAACAAAACACAGGAATACAACTTTATTATAACATATATATATATATATATATATATATATATATATATATAGAGAGAGAGAGAGAGAGAGAGAGAGAGATGTGTGGGGCGGAGGTGTGTGGCATTGAGGAAAGTAAAAATTCTAAAATGTGCATGTCTCAAGAAAAAGTCGTCCATCGTTCAACATTTACAGATAAAATGATCTATCGTTAGAGATCTAAATTAAAAACATTACAGATTTATAGCAAAATCGAGAGATGTTCTCACAATGATTGTTGGCATGTCTGGAAATCTAGTAAAAACCTGTCATTAAGGTTCAAGTATTCTCCTCACCCTACAATCCTAACTGTGTTTGATACTCTTCCTCTTTGTAATTGGTGTATTTGCGGACTCTTTATCTACATTTTTGTCACATACCAGCCACGTTTGTTGTTACCACATTGCGCGTGTATATTCGAGGTGTCAGATTATCTGAATTCTATAGTTGCAGTTTTTGTTTTGATTTATCCTTTATATATATATATATATATATATATATATATATATATATATATATATACAGCTACTTAATTTACTCACATAAAATTAATATACAAAAGTATAGATTTATGCGTAAACTTTAAGTATTTACTTCAAAAGTGCTCAATACGTAGGTAGAGCTAGTTAGTAATTTATAAAATATCGATTAAGCTACACTGAATATTCCGCGTTTCATCCACTCTAGGACTCTTCAGGCTTATACGCATAAGCCTGAAGAGTCCTAGAGTGGATGAAACGCGGAATATTCAGTGTAGCTTAATCGCCATATATATTTTATAAATTAATATATATATATATATATACATATATATATATATATATATATATATATATATATATATATATATAGCAATGGATTCCTATGAACGTTAAATGACCACAAGCCACCTAGATTGCATTTCGTTCCATACTACTACCGTTTTTACTGACTTGGTACTCCAACAGATTTTACTACAAAAGTGTTTCTAATATCCCAAAAGTGGACGATACGACTAAACTTCAGAATGCTATATCAGGGCTTTACGTTGTGAGTGGAGCAGTCGCATTTACGCGTGATTTATTTTTTCACGCGGCGACTAGAACTAATAAAACGCTTATCTTATACCGACTTTGTTTTTCACCGACAATCTTTTAAAGCACATTGCAAAGTTATATCATTTTACAATATAAGTTCAATAGAACTATATTTTCTTTTGTTGAACGAAGACCGGCTAAAAACATTTACAGAAAGTCAAACGTTTATAATTTCAAGTCTCAATATTAAATTCGATACTTATTTAGTACTACAATTATTTAACACAATACAGAATAAAATTTTTATACTTTTACTTGTCACAGAACGAAGATGTCATATCGTAAAGTCACGCTGATTTGGTTAGTAATTTTTCTATTTAGCTAGTACACGAAAATATTAAGTTGTCGAAAGTCAGCTAAAAACTTTATAACTTTATTATCAGAAAATATTCTAGAATTTCTTTTTTGGGGGCATTTTTGAAAATAATATTTTGTGATATACAAAATATAAGACAGAAAAATGTATTTATACACGTATATATACATACATATATATATATATATATATATATATATATATATATATATATATATATATATATATATATATATACAGGGTGTCCCAAAAGAAGTTGACGGATGTTAAATATTATTAACTTTCTCAATTTACCTTCCTCAGTATTTAAGTTATACTTACCAAATTATCATTTGTAGGTAGATGAGACTCTCCGTGATTTTTTTTTAGATATAGTAAGGTACTATGGTCTACTTATTCTAATTTTATTTTTCACAACTTAATGTTGGGTATGTTTTTCACAATGTCTAATTTTAGTTATGAAAAATGATGTTACTTAAATGTTCACCATTTTCATTTTCACACTCGTATGCTCTCTGCAGGGCATTGTCCATTATCATTGGTTGAAGCTCTTGTGCCAATTGAATTTTATATGGAAATTTGCCCTCTTCATGAAGCATTCTGTGAAGAGATGATCGAGAGACCCCAATTTGACGATTTCCTTTTTACTGATGTGGGTGTATCCTCGACCACACTCTGCTAATCTCTGACAATTCTCATCACTTATTGCCGTACGGTGTCTACCAGATTAAGGGAGGTCACATACGGACCCTCGCTCATGAAATGGAGCCACCATAGCTTTTATTGCGTTGGGAGTAGGGGAATTTCTTGTATTGAAGTTTCGTCGAAATTCTCTTTGAGTTTCTGATATTGACTCATTCAACCGAAAATACGACGCTGCGATAAATATCCGCTCCTTGGTAGTGTAACGACTCAGGATGACCTTGGAAGGGTTGCTCTAGATGATCTGAAAAAATAAAAGAAAAATATGAAAATTAAGAAAGTTATGAATTTTTTTAACCATCAGCTTCTTTTGGGACAGCCTGTATGTAGAGAAATAAAAAAAGAACAACCCGAGTTATGTGTTCATCAACGTTTCTTATTATTGTAAATCTACTGCAAAATAATTGGTTTCCTCTATCACGCAAGACAACTTCTCACACCTACTGCTTCCATATATCTCTACAAAGCCACTATACGTTCATGCGTAGTCTATTGTTACCAGATCTGAGATAGTGCATGAACAGCGGGTATCTCACTCTTTGACATGGTTAAAAAAAACATTTAAACGAATAGGTGCCACACTATCTAATAATCTCTAGCCGCTGTCCCATCGCATCTATTTTTCGACTCTGTGCGTTATTTACAAATAATTCAATGAAACTTGCTGATGAACTCAACGACAATAATGCCGATCAAACTAATAATCAGTTAAATTTTACCCTTTACGCCAGAATGCCCCGGATGTAATAAATCATTCTGTTCTAACATCCTCTTTCCTGGACTGTTTGCATTTGGATTAATTTTCTGTTGCTTATTTTTCATACTGCACCAACATGCTAAAATTGAAATGTGTTTTGGACAATTATCTTGCTGCATCACTCCCGACTTGGGATGCCCTATTAATATGGCCCCTAATCTACGGCAACCCCATATGTCTCATTCAATGTGCGTTATTTTAAAGATTTTTAAGAGTAAAAACTGGAAAAAATTAGTTAGATACTTGCCCGTGAATAGAGCTTTGTTTTTGTATCAAGGCTATTGTATCTACCACTTGTCTCTTCCTCTTGGACTCGGCCCAAAGAAGATTTTCCAATTTAATAGGGCTCGCAATGTCAACTAAGCTCCAGTTCCTGCCCCATCGACGAATATTGTATCCCTGTGCCCTTTTAACAATTATTTTTATGGAATGCGTTCTGATAAACACTTGTGCTCCTGTCGACGTACATACTTCCGACAAACCCGCTTAGAAAGAAAATCATATACTTTTAGTGTAGAGGTTTCTAAATGCCGGAAAACCATTCTAATCTAATAGTTCCTTCCCTCTGAAAGTTAGACTTTGCAGTTAACATTTTGCTGCTTGCTTCCCTGACTGTACTGACATACAAAAGTTTAAATGTAATTTCGACCTACATCTCGCTTATCTCCTGTAAACAGAGTCGCAAATAGCACTTTTCCTACAAGTGGCGATATAGTTTGCTTGCGGTGAACATAAAAAAAGGTGTAAATTACTTCCGTGTTTTGTACACTTTACGGCTCAAAGTAGGACATTTAAGAAACATTTTACTATGGTGTTTGTTTTTAATCCATTTTTATCTTCATTCAATGATAAGCACACCTTGATCCTGCGTGCTAAATTGCAAATAACTGACACACTTCCCTCTTGGTAGCGACCTAATTCTGCCTGTGGTGACCTCTGCAGTTCAACTATAGTCTGACGATTATTTGGGAATACATTATCTTTGAGGTAACCCACAGATAAAAATCTGGCAGGTTAAGGCCTGTAGAGTGTGAAGCCGATTCAAGGTCACATCACCTACTGATAAGAACATCACATCAGTGCTTTCATATATCTTTGCACGGCGATAAATCCAGGCTTTAGTAATGTATAACTAGAAGGTGTAAAGCAAGTTTGGTAGTAACTGAATTTGTCGCGGCCATGGATTTAATTACAAAGAAGACGTATGAATTTAATTAAGGAGTTAATGTGTGGCATCTGTCTTGAACAACCTAGCATTACTCGGAAAAGGTGGTCATTTCAGCTTTTCTTGTGTCTATATAGGGTTTGTTTTTCATTTACTTTATGGTGATATTAAAGAGACTTTAATTTGGTCCTCAGATAATTTACTCCGTTTGGACTGCAGGTTGCATTTGTATATACCGGCCGTATGATACACTGGTTACGTCTTTTCAAGCTGATGAGTAATTGACGGCAAAACAGCTATCATTATATATATATATATATATATATATATATATATATATATATATATATATCTGTGTGCGTGTGTTACTTTGTATGATGAATGGTCTCTGTTAGACTACTCTATAAATTTTGGGTGTACAGACTTTAAACTTGAAATACGTGGGATAGCAAGATCTTGTTCCCATTGAATATAAAAACGTTGTTGTCAGCTGTGAGGCAGGCTAGTCGAACAGTGTGTGTGTTTTTTTTTACATGGAAGTCACCACTCATCAAGGTCCGGAAGCTACTCGGAAATGAAGGTTATTGAGCGTACAGTAATGAATGGGATAATATTGTAGTAATCGTTAGTATTGGAGATTTGATAAAGTGCCTTACTTAAAGGGGCGTTTCATCAGGAATTTGTTTATGTTGGAATTGAAAACATCCAATGTTTAGTCAAGTGAGAAACAGGCAGACGGAAGAGAGTTCCAATTGCTTGCACTTCTAAAAAAGAAGCTTTGTTCATGGAATCTACGTTTTGGTTTTGGCACAGCTAAAGAGTGGGGAAAATTTTCGACAGTGGTTTCAACTAGACGGGTGTAGGCGGGTAGTTTTGCGAAACAAGCTTTGGTATATGGACTTTTCGTTTAGATGTAAGCTCTGATAGAGATTAGGGAATGTTTTTGTTAGAGGCTGTAGCTGGACGAGTGCTTTTTGTAAAAATTTGACAGAAGAACCATTAAATGAAACTCATACGAGTACTTGCCGTGAAAATAAGAGTCAGGTTCGCAAAGTTTCTTATGTGGGAGAGAGGTTGCAGGGAGAGGGAACCGGCATCGTTCACTAGGTTCATAAGCCAGTGTTTTAATTCTCTTAGGTAGGATGGAATGCTCTGAGCGGTTCCTCCCCATATCTGACAGCAGTACTCTATTTTAATGTGTATTTTGCTCTTATACAAGTAGGGAATTGCGTCGAGGGTAAGATACCTTCTGGAGCGGTAGAATGACGCGACTATTTTTCAAGTGACCGTGACACAGATTTCAGGGTTGGATGGCAATACTGGATGCTAATTACAGCAGAATGCTCCTTTGAGATTTTCATATCAAGTGTAATAAAGTTGGGATTAGAGCGTTGATTATGAACAACTGGAATCTTGATATTGAATGTATTAAGAGTAAACTGTTATCATCTGCCTCATTGCACCACGTGATCAAGATCGGTGAAGAGAGACTCAGAGAGATCTTGGTCGTTACTGGCTTTTGATAAGGGGTCATAGATTGTAGTGTTGTCTGGGTTGTTTTATTATTTTGATTGATAAATGTTTTTTTTTAAAACACGTTAACTACCGTTGGTCATTTCATGCTGAAACTGGCCATGCTTTGCTGGTGAATGTACATTATCTGGTATTCAAATAACGTATGACGGATGATTAATCTCGCTGAGGCGTACAACGATAGATGTGTTTCAAGATTTATACGAAGCGATTTTTGTACATTTATTTTGTTGCTGACTGTTATCCTTATCATTATAGTTGTTCTTGTTTCACCACGTTTCGGCCAACTCATCCTTTGACCTTCTTCAGGTGATTAACCGCGACGGGATCGGAATGTTGAGTCTTGTATGTAATCCCCAGTAATTACAGCTTTCCATAGTTGTTGTCTCACCATGGTTTGGCCAGGAAATCCTCTGTCTCGATTGTGTAAGATTTAAACCACTATCAGCAGATAATACTTACTTGAAACCGTAGAGACTAAACGCTTCTATATACTGCGCCACGGGCTCCGAAGGACGATCATAGTTGGATTTTATAGTTTTAAAAATCCAATTGTATGTTATATCTGGTATTTTATTGTCGGCTCCGTACCGAATGGCATTATTATTATTATTATTATTATTATTATTATTATTATTATTATTATTATTATTATTATTATTTTAAACGTATTAAGAAAAGGATAAGAGTTCGCAAAAAGAATGCCTGCACAACTTATGAATCTTCATCTCAAATGTTTCAAAATAAATAAAATAAATCAGAAGAAGCGATTTTTGTTGCCTACAGTAACTGGCCTTTTCAAATAGTTACCCATTTAATATTTATGCTCAGCGTTGCTTAATTTGGTTATTTGACGCAATCAAGTACGTGTTATTCGAAAATATTTAAATACACTTTCAGATGATAGTATTTGCTTATATATTTGCTCAAGGATTTGATGACATTTGATGCTTTGTCCGATTGTGTTGATTTACTGACTCCTTTCAATTCTCCTATTCTATCGCGTCTGATAACAAAAGCAACTATTCGCCATTTTGTTTTCAAGCATAAGATGCACTCGTTTACATTTCGCCTCAATTGATTCGTAAATATCTTTATCCATTCAGTGTAAGAAGTATTTACCAACATTTGAAAGACAATCACACAATAAGCCAAACTGTTTGGTGGTTACGCATAAAGTCAGCCAGAAAAAGAAAACAGGAAATGATGTTTTTAAGTTACGTTCATTTATTCTGTGTTTTTTTTAAAGATATCCGTGACAGACCAAACTTATCGACCGACCAAACAATTGAAACATTTACAAAGATCCATTCAGACGTGTCTGAATTTTGGAGATGAGGATTGATTATTCGTATTTTTCTTATCCTTTACGCTACTGTTCTCATGTTAATATTATTAATGTTGTTTTAAGAACGTATCGATCGATGTAATCTCTAACTTTCTTCGGATGTAGCTTGTCAAACTTGGGAATCACGCTTTGTCAAACTCTGGATTCTCGCTGCGTCGAACCTTAGAATTTGCAGGAAATTTCGAACAGAATCCTTTATTTCCTTCCCAGGGGATTGCATACTCTGGTTCTGTCAGCCATGACGGGGAAAAAGTCCTAAGTAATTCGCAATTTTATTTTGAGTGCCGTTCGCACTGAACATCAAACGTTTAAACCCCAGAAGAGTGTGACTTTCCAGCACATTACGGTTTCTTGCAGACGTTATGAAAATAACAGTCAAAGTGCGAACATTAGTATGAGCAATCCAAATAATGCGAGTAATCCATGCAGCTATCTTTGTAAAAAAAAAACTTATATGAAAATAAAACATGTTTACGTTAATTCTGCATAACAGTGTAGAATTACGATCAAGAGTTATCAGTATCGTAACGCAGCCAATATCTCGTTTAATGTTTTCATCATTAAAAAAAATCTATGTATACCTGAACGGAAAACTGAGATTAAAGACGGCTGGAATTTTTTAATGTTTATTCTGAATAATAATAACTAATATGTAACAGAGCGCGGACGCGCGTATGACAGCAGCAGCATCTGTATGAAAATAATCGAGCCGTATGCGACGTGTGAAAATGAGGTAGAAAGAAAAAAAAAATTATAAAAAGAGAAATATGGGCTGGCGATTAGAGACGGACAGAGATAGACGTGTTACACACGTGGGCTGAGAGCGACAGGAAAAGACGGGTTCTAAACATGGTCAAACAAAGGTAGACAGCAAGTAAGTAAATGTCTATTGTTTCATTGAAAAAAAGGATTTCAATTATTTCTTTGTAATTTTCTCCTTTGCGACGAAGTCTACAACGTGTCTGTTTAAATGTAACTACACCGTAAAAAGGTGTACAATGTTACAATTAGTTCACACGTGAGCGAGAGACTAGTATTCTTTTAACTAACCAATTGTCTCATTAAAACAAATATGAGGGCACAGAGAACAGAAATCTGAGGGGTTCATTTCGCTCTTCACGATTATCTAACATTTCCCTTCGATCATTACAGCGTTGTTGGCGATTTGTCTCGTGCGACTCTCATAAACAGGCTAGTTGAAACCTTAAGTTCTTTGTCAACCCCGATATCTGTGGCCTCACGTGTAATGTACTGATACCTCTTATTTTTATTCTACTTCTGACCGTGTTGACATCCTTAACCTTGCACGACATCGCTTCCTGTTCATCTTTAATGGAGAGTCGTTTATTTGTCTAACTTCGTATCACTTCGTTCGGCATTTAGTTCGACCTCTGTAAAAATTAACATTAGCTGATGTACTCACTATACGACCGATACACATCCATTATACATATGGAGAGGTCATAATGTGTTAATGACACATAATAGCAACAGTCATCGTAAACACACTTGCAGTGTGTAGAGTGGCGCTGTCTCTCTTTTTCTCTTCGTATAATCGTGGCTGTTGTCGTAATGACAGTAGAGAAAGTTGGAGTTATTAATACGCAACGAATGTTGCTACGAGAAAAAAAAAGATGTTTGCTGCTCACGTATAAGTCAGTGAAAAAAGAAAAAAACAAGACGCGGTCTTCAGATCCATCTATTATTTACATTTGTTATTTATAATCGGTTGAGAGAAAACTAAACAGCCGATCGACAAATCGAGTCTTTTACAAAGTTCCAGGGGTCGATTAAAAATAATCACAAAAAATAAAACAGCAAGTTATTCTGCATTTACAGTTATTTGCTTCTAGACCGTCACAAAAGTTGGACCGGTCACGTCGCATAGAAGAGGTTTTATTGTATTCATGATACATAGTAGTAGCAGCGGCAGTTGTAGAATAACTTACACTGTGTAAAGCTAATCTGTTTTCTCTTTTTTTGTCTCGAAGTCTCGTCGATGCGATGTGATTTAAATTACAACATCGCAGAAATCATAATTTCATTGATGATACATAATAGCTACGGTGGTCGTACAAATAGTTCTAGTGTGTATAGTTACCTTGTCTTTACCTCTTTTCTTCGTTAAATTATAGTTCTGATGTCTGCAGATTGTTACATAAGCAAAGATGGTTGTATTTAATTGCAGTAATAACAAATAAGACATTAACTTTGCTCTTGAGTTTCGATTGGTAGTTTAAATCTATCTCTGTATTATTAATAGGATTATCAGAAAATACACATTATATAATACCAGTCTTCCTCTCACCTTTACTCAATAAATACCTGGGATAGGCACCATTTGTGCGTCTTCCGCCTGTCTGTTCTTCATTAGTGTACTGCTTTAACTAAGAACATGAACCGAAAGCGATATTTTATTACACGTAGGAACAGCTTGATTCTAGGGAATGTTTAATCAAGAACGAACCTCGAACTTAATTGATGACACAGACGTTGCTTTATTCACGAAATTCTATTAGGCATACACTACGTGTTCTTACCTCCAGAACGCCATGGGTTTAACGAGAAAAAAAACGATGAGATACATTAGATTCAATGAAATTTGTCAAACCTGTGGTTGTGTGGTAAACATTTGGAAAAAGAGTTCCTCTTGATTTTACTATATATAGAGGTTGCTGCGCGTATTATTATTTTTTTTTGTAGCAGGAGGTGTGCAATCTCCAACCACACCTTTCTTTTATATATACGGCATAATCGCGTTAATATACCGGTTTTCATCAGGTCACCAAGGTTAAGCAACGTTGAGCCTGGTTAGTACAAGATGGGAGTCCATTTGTGAATTCTAGGCTTGTATGTGTTCTCAGCTTATCTCGGATTTTTTTTTTCGAGTCGTCCTGTATATACACTTCACTTGCCACTGGTATTTTACAATGTCGACTCAGGATATATATATATATATATATATATATATATATATATATATATATATATATATATATATATATATATATATATATATAGTCATTTCCCTACCTCGGCAGTAAAATTAATCATAGTGGGCCCCTTTATGGCGAAATTATTCACAGCATTGCTAAAGCTACCTGTGCCTTTGAAAGACTTCGTCATCCCTTGTGGGATGAAAGGGGTATCATACTGGACACAAAATGCATGTTTATCGTACTGTTGATTTCTCTATCAATTTTTCAGCTCTGAGTTATGGACTCCGTCCAGACATCACATTCATCAGTTAGACGTATTCTATAAAAGCTGTCTATGCTTCATTTTTAGCCTTACCCTCTGCGACAAAGTTTCAAATGTTGAATTTTTCACAACATGCACAATATCTGGCATCGAACCATTCCTCATCCAATCACAGTTGCGATGGGCTGGCCACGTCTTGAGAATTCCTGATAAGAGAATACCAAACATTGTGATGTACAGTCCGCTGGCAGATAGGAAAAGAAATGTTGAGCGGCCTTGGTTTAGATGCAAGGACAAGTTGAAAAGTAATCTGTCTGCAGTAAACATACCATATGAGAGTCTTGAGAAAGAAGCGAGTGATCGTAAGGAATGGACATCGCGGTGTTTTAAAGAAATCCGAAAAATTTGATAATATAGCCTAAGTAAGTGGAACCGTTATCAGCAGCTGCCAATCCATACTCATGCGACCTTGTTTGCAGGTCTCTTTCTGGACTGAAAAGTCATCAGCGGAAAAACTGAATTTAATCAGTAATCAGAGTCAAAAGTCATCAGAGGCAATAAATGAATTTTAAAATGTGGGTTTTCGGAAACTCATACGTCGTATCGACGGGAGAGTCTATGATATATATATATATATATATATATATATATATATATATATATATATATATATAGCAGAACTGGTAAATAGTGAAAACTTGAAGTGGTGCTCAATACCATTGCAGAGCAAATATATATTTTATTTTATTACCGTTTTATCTGTTTAGTTACACATGTTTCCGCTACTGAATCGTAAGTCTGACGAAGTTACTGGGTCGTTAATACGATTCGGTAGCGGAAACATGTGTAACTAAACAGATAAAACGGTAATAAAATAATATATACATATACATATATATATATATATATATATATATATATATATATATATATATATATATATATAGCAGCAGATGGGTGACCATTTGGGAATTCTAGGTACTGTATGTGCTCTCCGCTTTTCTCATCATCGTTTTCAATCTTCCTGAGCATTCTCTTGCCACAGGCATTTAACAATGTCGATACTAGAGAAAGGTGTGGTTGGAGATTGCGCGACTCATGTCGCAAAAATTCACACACAGGCACAGTCGGTCAAGAGTGAAGAAAGCTACTATACATATATATATATATATATATATATATGTGTGTGTGTGTGTGTGTGTGTGTGTGGTATATATATATATATATATATATATGTTTGATTATATATGTCGTATATATATGCACTACATATATGTAGTATATATTTATAGTATATATATATATATATTTTGTAGTGTATATAGAGAAAGATGGATAGATATATTATGTAGTATGTATGTATATATATATATATATATATAGTATACATACATATGTGTGTAGTGTATATATATGTATGTATATATATATATATATATATATATATATATATATATATATGCCTATTTTTACATGGATTCGAATCTTGCGGCTTATAATTATTATCACTTTCAGGCACCAATGATTGTATAAGCATGAATTACTAGTGCATGTAGCTCTTAAAGTTATTATTTAGTTAAATGAGAATAAAGTGACCAATGTGTTACATAAATCATTCTAAACATCTCGTTTATTTGAATACTTTCATTACATGTCATAATGAAAAGATCGATTACATTATTGCATGTCTATCTCAATTTACTAGCCTGCAAAGCTATGGTTGGCTTTTCTTGACTGTGACGAGCCTCACAACCAACAGTAATTGTCACGTCCTGCGCTGATGACTACATAAGAATAAAACAAAGACTATACTACATTAGAATAAAACAAAGACTCTATACTACATAAGAATAAACTAAATACTCTATACTACATAAGAATAAACTAAATACTCTATACTACATAAGAATGAAACAAAGACTCTATACTACATAAGAATGAAACAAAGACTCTATACTATATAAGAATAAAACAAAGACTCTATACTACATAAGAATAAAGCAAAGACTCTATACTACATAAGAATGAAACAAAGACTCTATACTACATAAGAATAAAACAAAGACTCTATACTACATAAGAATAAAACAAAGACTCTATACTACATAAGAATAAAACAAAGACTCTATACTACATAAGAATGAAACAAAGATTCTATACTACATAAGAATGAAATATTATTTATTTTACTGAAGAAATAATTTAGACATGTTAATAGACGTGATTCTTTTACTTATGCTGTACTAAATAATTATATTTAATAAATATATGCGCTCCCCATATAGCGGTCATCACACTAACGAAATGGAATAATGTTTTCCTCATTAACATTTCGCTAATGCTTCGCCGAAAGCAGTTGTTTGAAGACGTTCGTTATTCAATATAGACAGAAGAACTTCAAAATTACGGCATTTATGTATGCGATATATCTTCCTTCTGCAAACAGCAAGCAGTTGTATCTTAGTGGAAAGTGCACCGAACGTCCATTACTGACTTCGTGATTCGACTCTCGTCAGATGCAGCCACGCTGATGAGTCATATAACAGTTAAACACGTGTTTTGGGATGATCATATTCTAAGTTAATTTACACAGATATTTAAATACAAGCGGACAGAGAGAAAACCCAGAAATATTAGATGAAAAAGGCTTAGGAAAAAAAAGGAAAACAAAATTAATGGTAAAGTAATTAAGTGGCGCAATCACCTGAACACGTCACATAAATCATCAGAAAGTCGAAGAGTAAATAGAAATGAAAGCAAACAATTGTATCTTATTATTGAGAAAATGGCCGACCGGAAGATATCATTTAGACAGAAATCAGATATAAGCAATTACAAAAGTGGAGAAGAAAATTATGAATTCATGATTTGTTGTAATGGATAGAATGTACACAAAAATTCACCAAGAAAGAAAGAAGCAAATACCATACACAGAGAAACAATGGTTAGCAGTAGAACATAACTAATTAGTAGGACTATCAAAAGAGAATTTTTTTCAGTATTTTGACTCTCGAGTATATATCAGTTAATATCTTATATGTTTTTAGATAGAGTGATATGATTCTTGAGTGATTAACTGTATCTCGCTGTGCCGGATATATACTCTAGAGCCAAACAATGATAAGAATATTCTCTTAGCATAGCCCTATTTATTAGACAGGAGACAAAACTATAGTCTTGAAACACTTTCTTTAAATATCTCAATATCGGAAATATCTCAATATCGTAAATATCCCAAGGCAGATATTCAGTGATGAACTGCGTTCATTGCCGAACACGGATTTTGCATAGTATTGGTTCAGGTGACAATCATGACTCGACTCCGGAAGCACCAGATCGTCTTCTGGAAAGCTATCAGCTATGTTTGCCGAAATCGCAAAGAAAATAGTGTTCTGACTATTTCCGGTCTTTTTTTAACACGTCAGCAGGCATCAGTTAATGAGCCGCTTCAAACGTGTAATCGTGAAAGATACGAAAATATTTTTCACTCTCTCCCGTTTTCTCTTCCGTTCTGTCTGTCTGTCTTTCTGTCTGTCTGTCTGTCTGTCTGTCTCTCTCTCTCTCTCTGTCTCTCTGTCTCTCTGTCTCTCTGTCTCTCTTTCTCTCTCTCTCTTCCCTCCTAGCCAATAATTAAAGTTCGAACATAGAATGATAAAATATATTCATGGAATAATTTGGAAGCTAAGTGACAAGAGCGAAAAATCGAGAATGTGGATAGTTAAAGAATTGAAAAATAATTGGAATTTCAACACGCATTTCTTAGTATTTATCCCCCTCTTTTTCTCACACACGTTCATTCCATCGTCCTTAGGTAATAAATGACATTCGAGAAGTAAAAAATGGCGTATTATACTTAGTGAATAGACTGAGAACCAGAGATAGAGAGAAAGAAAGAAAACGAAAAAGAGAAAGAAAGAGAGAGGATAATTAGAGAATAAGTCTGAACAGGGACAATAGAATTAAAAAAGAGTGGAGGAGAGTAATTGGAGAAAATTAGAATAGGATCAGAAAATCCAACCATCGCAGACTTTTTTTCAAAGAACGGTTTATTTTATCGTTAATCGCATGAGGAGCCCCTTCCAAAGAATACCGATGTGACTGGTCAGTTATTTTTGTAGGATAGATTAGGCTAATCTTGGTTCACTGGATTTTCAACAAAAGTTGACCTTATGTCTAAGCGCTTTGAGACGGGAATAAAATGAGGAATTAGAAGGAAATTATTACTTCTCACAAAACATCTCTTACTCACTATATATGTAATGTATGTATATATATATTGCAATAAATGGTATTAGTAAAAATCTGAAAAGAGTGCTCAATACTATTGTAAGGCAAATATATATAATTTAATCATGACATTTAAGTACGGTACGAGTATCTGCAATAATTCCTGAATTTGATTCACTTTCATTATGCCATAGAAGCGCCTTAAGGGAATCAGCAATGAATTAAACTCTTTCTAATTTGGATGGCACAGTGTAGAAATTTCCTCGTTATTACCCAGAAATTAGGAGGTAATGCTTAGGATGATTTCCCCTTGAGCTGTAAACATAAGCAATAAATCAGTTGTGAACTAATCTTAATTCGAGAGGCATAAAATTAAAAGTTACGGGGTATTATTGTAATCAAAGATATAAAGAAAAGATAAAAGAGTCTGGTAAAACGACAGTTTAAAAACAGACAGAAAGAGCGAAAGAGAGAGAGAGGGGGTAAGAGAGAGATAATAATATTAGAGGGAAAACGATGGAGTAAAAATAGCACATTTTTAATAGTGCGGGGGGGGTAACGTTACGCGAACCTCTCTTTCTTGATGAACAGTAGTAGTGCAGAGTTGCTTTCACGGTCAGAGGCTGAGCAGTTCATCAGAATACAAATCGATCGATGCAACCCATTGTCAGAAAGATGAAAAACGAACACCCAACAAGCAAAGATGACAAAAAAGTCAAGAAAAATAAACACGAGAATAGTAATAAAATGATTCTTCCTTTCAAAGTCGAAAACAAAAAAACAAAACAGAATAAAATGATACAAAAAAAGTGTCAGTTGAAAAAAAACAAAATAACAATGTATCGATGTCACCAAGTTTGATGAAACTCTCTACGACAACGATGTGTGTAAAGGCAGCGGCAGAACTGGTAATGTGCGCTGGATTCCCCGTTTAGCTTTTAATGCAAATAAACATTTGATAAAAGAGCGAGAGCAAAGCGATTCCAATTAATGTCCTGTTGCATTGCAGGAATAACGAAAGGAGGAATAAACGAGGAGGAGTGAATTAGGGCGTGAGCATAAAACGATATAAAATATAAAAATTATCGCTTCCTTCTTGGATCATTGGATGACACGTGATAGCGCGTCAGAAAAGAATGCAAATTACAAATTCTCCCTAAATCATTAAAAAAAAAAAACGAATGCCATGGTTTAGGTAAAAGAAATTGGTTTTGAAAGACTGCACAATTTATATTCATCTCCGTAGACTAAATTAACTGATTATCTATAATATAAATCTCACCTGTCTGTTTAAACGTATGTATGTATATATACCTAAAACTTTCGATAGAGGCGACGGATTTTCACGAGATCGGTATTGTTTTGAAGCTCAGCCCCTTGGACGACAAACATCAAAAAAGTGGCTGAAAACATTAACTCCTGCACCCTCAACTGGGCACTTTTCTACAAGGAGGGGTCACTTTTCTTGCCGATATTTTCGAAAGACATCCTCTCTTTTCGATTGACTAGCCTTAATTTAAACCTCCTTCACTTCCGGGTTAGCGTGGCTGCAACAGCAAAGACGTCACGTTTTATTTTTTTACACGTTCTTTTCCTCCTTCGCGGTACGGGTTCGAACCTTCCTGCCTACTACCACATATATTTTTTTTTTGCGTAACACACAACGCCGGGCAGCCAGGCAAGTTTAATAATATAACTTAAGCAAACATGAGTGCAACAGAAAATAAGCGTGATACGCTCCGATTGAGTATGGAAATTCGGAAAATTGTGTAATAGTACTTTAACAATTTTGACAATCGTTTCATTATGGTTTTCTGCTTTGATAGTGAAAAAAAATCGATTTCAAAATCTAGAGGGTAGTGCCTTTTATCCCCCCCTTTCTACCTCATTCTCATAGAAAAAAAGTTGGTAGACTTGTTCCATTCTGTCGTTAATTTCATGGCAGGTGCTCGAGTTTCAATCTATGGTTTCCCTAAGGAACACATTCACAACCAAACTTAGTCTAGCTACAACCACTGTCCCCTCTCTCACTACCTATCAACATAGTATCTAAAACTGCACGAATCTTCTATCTGCAAGGTTTCTTTCCTGAACTGTGTGCATGCCCAGGCTGACCATAACATGGTCGTTTTCAAGTCAAATGTAAATAAATTTTTGTTGAGCTACTATATGCCCAATCACTATCACCATACCCAATCATTACGGTGTTGTCTCTCCGGTCAACTGACACCTAATTAAATCTTATCCTCTCGCTGCTTTTGATCCTTTATAGAGTGCGGATACTTACTAAAATACATAGCCTGTGTTATCAACACAAACATCAAATCTTTTTTCCGTCTAATATAAATTAGGCCTGTAATATTGGAATTATATTACGCCATACATGCAAATACGAGACTGATTAATTTTAAAAACACACACACACACATACACACACACACGCACAAACAAAGTGTTGGATCAGGGACTTTATAGATCGGGCACACACATATTCCAAGTTTGCAGATAAAAAATACACAGGAAAAAAGAGATTTCAGGTGGGACTGTGTACACACATATTGGCCTCTGGTGAAACTAAAAAAGAAATTGTCAATGAAATCATAGAGGTCCGATGACCATAAGGAACGGATACGAGAGAGAGAGAGAGAGAGAGAGAGAGAGAGAGAGAGAGAGAGAGAAGTGCGTGTTACGTCATTAACTCGCCCCAGTCTACACTTTTCACCACACTTGATCGGCACGTCCTATTACCAGTGACAGTCAAAATAATTAATACAGTTTTGTTTATTAAACAATCTCTGTGTTTGATTGCCAAAGTCGCTGGAAGAAGCAGAGGGTATATATTTATTAGCAGCATGCATATTTGTAGAAGTGCAACAAACATGATAATATATACGTGACAGCGATAAATACATACAGATAACCGACTAAAATTATACAACAAAAGAGCACTTGGAAACTATAAAAGAAAATACTAAAACACCAATTGGAAATTCAAATTGTTACGAAAAAGCGTTTCATGTGAGAACAGCAGGCAAATAAATACACGTAAGCAAACAAGTTGGATTACAGATCAATATTATGTTAGGAGTTGTCTCTCTTTTCTTAAGTAAATTAAGAATCACCATTTAACGAAAGTAATTTTAACGGTTGAATGTTTCTCATCCGATGTATTTATTTTTCGAAATCATCGTTTTCATTAAATTAGACAACGTGATTATTATTAGAATCTACATCTAATGACTTCTAATATATAAGGGAACCTGGGTCAAAACGAGATACTTAAGGGAGAAAGAACTGTCGAGTCAAAGGTAGCATTGACATATAAACCATATTCTGTGTGCTGAACATTCAAAGTATTGGAAAACAATGCCACAACAACAAAAAAGACGAGAAATTATTTTCAAAAGAAATACAGATGATTTATTCAGCTAACTGTATCGTCCCGTTTTGACCCAAGCATGGGGCAAAACGAGACGGATCTTGGTCTGAATAAGTCAGTCTTCACAGAGCTCACAAATGAAGATTAGGGTCTTGTTGCATTCGTCTTGACCTGCACAGCCGTAGTGTGCCCATTTCTACAGTTCCCTTGACAGGCTATCCAGCTTTCTGCACTTTCAGAGTACAGTTCGTCACAGATCAAAATAGATAAATTTTGAATACTTACCCCTTTTTGATGCACAGGGCTGAATAAAACAATGGTAGACGTTGGCGGCAAGGCGTTACCACGTGATCTCTTGATCAGCCTCCTCACGAAAGCGCTCTCTCTCTCTCTCTCTGTCTCTCTCTCTCTCTGTTTCAGTTATCTGTGGTGTCTCGTTTTACCCCGCTATCTCATTTTGCCCCAGGTGCCCCTACATAAATGGTGTCTGTCTATTCGGTTTCGAGGGTGGCCATCCTTCAATGTTTTATAGTTTTGCGCTTTTTTTTATCAAAGACAGAATACACAGAAAAAAAAAATGAAAACTCTGAAAGATACCTTTGCGCGACAATCCTTACATTGGAATTGAGCTTGTATAGCACGCGATTTATATTTTGAATGACATACAGCAGGGTCAATAGCAATTGAAATGAAACGATTGGTCAATACCAGATTCTCAGCTTTTTAGGAAAAGTTTACCTTATTACAGCCCAGAAGCTGTATCTGTCCAGCAGACTCTGAACTGATGACAGTAGTAGTGCGGTTAAAGATATCATCAGATTATGCTCGGGCTTTTTGTCAGTTTTCTCTCTATTAGTTAAAATGTCATTACTACGGATAACAGGCGGCATTCACCACATTCATACATACATACATGATAATTGCAACGTCTTGTCAGACGAGTATCACTCCCTCAGACACTTAAAGTCCATGACCCCAAACATGATTATTTTTTTTTAGTCCTACCGGTGAATTCACACGCTCAAGCAGGCATGACACTGAAGACGGTCATTGAGATCAATTATTACATGCTCCCAGCATTTCAAGCCCCCACACGACACAACTTTTCCATCGCAACAGGACCATTTCTATAGACAAATGCCTGAGGGAGTATCTATACACAGATGATGTTACAGAGTCTTAGCTTTGTACGACAGCTAAGTCTCTCTCAGTTCAAAATGTTGAGATCTAGCAACAAGCAAGAGCAAGATAGCCAGCAATAAGTTAAACTGTAGATCAGCTTAATGCGGGTACTGGTCTCCCGCTTTATGTTTTTTTTTTAAAATCAGAGATTTGCTTCTCCTAGAAAGGTTGCCTTCACCACGGTTTATGGGATCCCTCTCAGCCCCAACACAAGCACATACGGTGCTAGTTGGCCGTTGACCACAAAAAATGGTTCATTCGCCCTTTTGAAGGTCTACATACATACATACATACATACATACATACATACATACATACATGATCCGTTCGTAGATATTATTGGATCTAGAGTGTTGGGTAGAATTCGTTCCCCGTGGTATTATTTCTGGATAGGTGATTTAAAAATTCTATGTATCCTATCCCAACAGACTGGCCAGGAATATTAAGCTTCTCAGTTTGGATTCAGATATTGGGAAATGTTCTATTCGCAGTTTTTGCCTTTGGTTATATAAACGAGGGATATAAATACAAGACGAAGCGACAAATCCGTTTA
>NC_136496.1:102915686-102960686 GCF_053919585.1 Euprymna scolopes | reverse complement strand
TATTTTGCATTTGTAGCTGTTTCTGTATGACCAGGTTATTAGGAGCTTTCGTGCAAGTTATAAAGGATTTCTCTTTGAAAACATACCGTGGTGTTCTCTGGAAGCTGAGTGACAACAAGTCTACCCAGTTTTCCAGTGCTCTCCACCTTTTCTGATAATATTTGCAAATGAATTTGCATTATCACAACATTCGCTTACCATCGATTTCTCGCTAGCAGCGGCTATTAGTCTCCACTGGAATTTGAGTGGCAGTAAGCCTTCCTAACGTCCAAGTTCTCTTCGGATTTGTCCATCAGAAGTCTGGTCAGTGCTTTCTCCTCGGTCTTCCCTATCCTCCTTGACCATTCTCAGCTATTTGGCATCATTCTTTTGTGGGGTGGGTCGGTAACTGAGTAATGGAAGAGGATGGGGACGGGATGAGGGAGAAGATAGAGAACTTATAGAAATGTATCTTCGATGTTCTTGGTACCAAGCAATGCTTCTTCATGTTTTGTCTCTGCAGCAGTTCGTCTGGTCTGAACGTGTGGACCATGTGTATTAATTCCCGCATTCAAGTGTTTTCCTTAATATTTTAGCTGTTTTCATCATCATCATCATCCTCATCATCATCATCATCATCATCACTACTACTACTACTACTACTACTACTACTACTACTACAACGTAGATTCCATGAACAAAGCTTCTTTCTTAGAACTGCACACCTGTGGAACTCTGTTCCGTCTGCCTGCTTCCCACCTGACTACAACCTGGATTTCTTCAAGTCCATCGTTAACAAATTCCTAATGAACCGCCCCCTTAAGTAAACACTTCATTAAATCTCCACACTAACGTACTGTACTTGCAATAACCCTTATCCCTGAGTGGCTTCTTGGCCTTGATAAGTGGTGGCCACCGTGTAAAAAAAAAATTGTCATAACTTATCAAAACCCGACAGAATAAAGGTAAGACAAAAGCATTAAAAAGATGCAAATTATCACCTCGCTGTTACACGCCTGGTATGCAGTTGTGTTTTCTGTTTGCTTTAGTGCAATCCCATACTTTTAGGGTTTATCTATATACGATTAGCTTTAAGGGTCGTTCACAATATTATTGGAACAATTAAACGGAACCGGAATCGGGAATTTAAAAAAATCGGGAGTTAGAGGGAAATCGAAATAGATATATGCATCATCTGCTCCTATTTTTCCGATGCCAAAACGAGTTTTATTTTTTTCATTGTTTCATTCGTTTGTTTAGTTTTGTTTAAAATTTAATTCTCCATTTTTATTAATAAGAAAAAAATAATAAATATTTATTGAATGAAACCAGTAAAACAAAAATGTCTCGATAATCGAAGCCACGCATGTATTAATTTATGTTTCTGAAAATATATCCGCATTTTACAGTGATTTATACGGTAATCCGAAAAAAATAATGACAATAGTTAAATCTATAATGGTTTTAAAGAAATCGGAATCGGTAACTGTACTTGAATCGAGAATATAGAACAGAATAGGTAACTGTATCAAAACGGTAATCATATCGAAATTTGGAAAAATAGAGGAATTGTCGTATCTCTAGTTGAGGAATGTGTGAAAACGCACTTTAAATAAAATGATTTGTAATGAATAGATTGCAAACAATATTCAAATTCGGCATTACATTACTTGCAAAGGTTTTAGTTTCTGTTAAAATAGACAAAGTAGAGCGTAATATAACCTGGTCTAAATTTCTTTAAATTTCAATCGTATTTTCATTTCTCTACAAGAGTTAATTTGATCTGATGCTTATCAAAAACAAAAGTATGGGTTCATTACTTTCTTTTTCATAAAACGTAGTACGAAATTGAATGTATCGATTCCGACTAGACTCATTCACTGTTTTGCGATAGGATCAAAGTGTAGTACATATTCTGTCCTAAATCAGTAAAAAGATACATTTTTCTTGAAGGCGCCAGCTGTTATTTTTGTCCCATTGATAGTGTCATTTTATGGTGTGCTTGATATCCCCCTACATATAAAACGAACTTATGTCTATGTTTGCTATTGTCGGAAAACAAGTAAATTATTTCTTTCGGTTGACTGAGTTGCAATTTTGCCACTATAAGTATGGTGCAAGCTGCGCTTTTATACGCGTATGTAACTATGAGCCTCATTTTATTGTTATTATCCGTGAAAGTACTCGACTGAGCTTCACTCTTCTGGGTCTTCCTTGTAAGATATTCATCGCAGAAATCCGATAACGATAATATAAAAATACATTACTTTCTTATTCTAGCGGCAGTCTCAACGTCTACATGCAATAATTTCTTTGCAACGGCTTTCTTTGCAACGACTTTGTATCTCTGGAACACATTAGCGTGTGACTGCTTTCATGCAGAATAAAACAAAAAAATCTTCAAATCTGATGCTAACAGATACTTCTTTAAAGCACTCGAAAAGTTGTCAAATTTACATCATACCGTTGATTGTCCCTTATTTTCGAATCACATTATTTACTTTTATCCTCGAGTTGTTTTTGGCTGTTATAAGTGCTTACCGAAAAGGGAAAATAGCAAGTATAGTGCAATCCACGCTTTTCTAATACAAGGCAAGTATTATTAGACGAATTTAGTTTCGTTTTTATCACGCAGGTCAGAGATTATTATTATTTAGTAGAACACGCCATTCTAAGAGGCGCCCCCAGACAAGTGGACGCCCAATCACGAAATTGGCTGTAAAATCGAGAAAATCCAGAGAGCGAAATCAGCGTCGCTTTTCTTGGATGGCCTTTGTCAGTTGGCCAAAACTGTTAGATTTCAATAGTGAATCCCAACTCAATCCCGGTCCAAGTGTTCTTTCACCAGCCTTTCAATTCGAATATAACGAACGCATGGAAGTGACGTCCGCTCTTTGACGAATTTAATTCACGCTGACTCTTAACTGCTCTATCGTGCAAACTCGCTCCATTTTGGAATAGAACTTCCGCGTCTTTATGTCTAGCTCGAATATAGGATTGTTAAAACCTTATACACGCATCTACATATGTGTACAGGTGTAGCTTTCATTTCAGTCTTCTGCATTAAGACTTGCACGTTGAAGGAGAAGTGAGGGACGGAAGAGGACAACAAATAAAAGTGCCAGATGAAAAAAAAAAGGCTGTTACTTGTCGAATTAGGAGAAAGAGTTGATTTTTTAATACAAGCTAATTATTAAGAATTTAAAAAAATTGTAATAAGTTTATATTAAGAGTAAATCAACATCATTTCATCAACATTTTTTTTTTTAATTTTATTGGATGTTTTTTTAAGAGTTCATCATAGATTTGTTTTAGAAAAATGAGCAATAGGAAAAAAGCTATCAATGTCGAAGTTTCTGAATTTCATAAAATTCCGCTTTTTCAATCATATTCTTCCTCGCCTGCATATTCATCGTTTTTTTCTTCTTACTCTTCTTCTTCTTCTTCTTCTTCTTCTTCTTCTTATTATTATTATTATTATTATTATTATTATTGGCTCACAAGGAGTTTTCACACGGGTCATCAAGGATCACTCCTTAAAGACAGCATGTGATGTTCCCAGGAAGCTGAGTGATAACAAATCTCCCCAGATTTCAGTACTCTACTTCGTTCGATAACATTCACAAATAAGTTTGCGTTATCGCAACGGTCGTTTTCCATTGATTTCTAGCTGACAGCGGTCACTTGTCTCCCCTGCAATTTCAGTAGTGATAAACCTCCTCAAGATCCCAAGTCTGTTCGCACTTGTCCAGCAGAGGTCTAGGCAGCGTTCTCTCCTCGGTCTTTCCATTCCCCTTGACCTTTCTCGACTATTTAAAATCACACTTTGGGGGGGGGGATAATAAGAGTTTTGCATCTGCAGCAGTTTGCCTGGCCGATGCATGTGACTCATGTGTAGTGGTCTCCGCATTCAAGGGGTTTTCTAAATATTTCAGCTGTTTTCATTTTTGTTATTCGTTGTATCTTTCCAGCCATTCCTCTGATTCCAATTTCTCCCATTCTTTTTTAAAACTTTTTCAGAGGTGTTCCCAGTGCTCCTATTATTATTGTTGTTGTTGTTATTATTATTATTATTATTATTATTATTATTATTATTATTATGTTCGTTAACTTCAATCTTCCTTGTGATATACAAGCTGAGTATATTAGAATTTTGTTTATATGCTCCATATTTGACTTACAATTTCCGTGTGTCGCACTCCAGCTATTTTATTTCTTGCTGTTTTCATCCTACAAAAGATGAACTGCATATTATTTATAAATAGCTTGGATGCCTGGCGTGGCCTGCGTGTTTGGAGGTGGGTATTGAACAAAAATAAATAAATAAATAAGCAGTGGTAGTAAGTAGGCGGACTCGAACCCGTACGGCGAAGGAGGAAAACAACGTAAAAAAATGTGGCGTCTTTGCTGTTGCGTCCATCGCCAAACCGGAAGTGACGGAGGTTTAAATTAAGGCTTATCAATCGAAAAGAAGGGTTGACTTTCGAAAATATTGGTGAAAAAAGGGACCCATTCCCCGTAGAAAAGTGGCCAGTTGAGAGTGAAAGAAGTAATGTTTTTAGGTAAATTTTCGGTATTTGTCGTCCGAGTGGTCAAGTTTCAAAACGATACCGATCTCGTGAAAATCCGTTGCCTCTGGCGAAAGTTTATGGCAGACATACTAACACACATACATACATACATTTAAACAGACAGGTGAGATTTATACTATAGATTAGTAGTAGTAGTAGTAGTAGTAACAACATTAGAACTAATTTTATTTTACAATAGAAAGACTGTATAGATGCATATCATATCAACGAAGTTCTTAGAAAATTGAATGGAGCACGTCCGAGTGAACGCATACACGAGCTATTATTTACATTTTGTGTCTATAAGTATGTTGCAATTCATCCTTGTATCCGTGTATGATAAAGACCGTTAGCCGAATTTAGATGTATCTTCATCACGCAAGTCATAGATTATTGTTTAGTGGAACACGCCATTCTGTGCACCACCTCCGGGCAAGTGGACGTCTAATCACGAGATTGGCTGTAAAATCGAGACAATCCAAATAGCGTACGAACAGTCGCCTTCTTTCGCTGACCTTTACAAGTGGTCAAACCATCTTTTTTTATATTTCTATAGAGAATCCTAACTCAATCCCGGTTCAAGTTTTCTGTGATAAACCTCTCAATAAAGATGTAACGAACGTACAGAAGTGACGTCATTTTCTTTACGAATTCGATTCACTGCGTCTTTTCTACAGTTCTCCCATCAGAAATGATCTCATTTTTATAGAAATAAGAACTTACTCGAATAATTTCCTCGCGTTAGAAAATAAATCGTAACGTGTGTTAAAGATAAAAACGCTCATATAGTCTGAAAAATGTAAGGAAAAACAAATAAAATATTAAATACCATATCCTTCATTATGTAATAAAGATCGTAGTTTATTTGTTCATAAATATTTATCCGTTCCGTCACATAAAAGTGTAATCGTCGAATAGGGGAATTGGGACTGTAAATTATTTTCCGACGTTTTTTTTTTCTTCTGTTATTCTTTCCCCCTTTTGGTTTTTGTACCCGTACTTAATTAATTTTCTTTTTTATCGTTTTCTGTCTCATTCGTTCTTCCAACGCAACAGCCGTTCACCATTGATTTGAGTGATCGCTAGCAACAAACGTCCATCTGCAATCTGAGTGACGATGAGACTCCTCGATGAGTAAGAAAGAACAATGAAGAAAAAAACGTCGCATATATATATATATATATATATATATATATATATATATATATATATATATACACTGAAATAAAAAAGATGCAGTGTTTACTTAATATCAGCAATAGTAAACCTCAATATCAAGTATTTATATATAGAAATTTTAACCTCAATACACAACAGTGAGTAGAACTTATTATAAAAGAAAGAAAATTAAAACTGTAAATTGAAATTTACAATCAAATTTATAGTTCGACTGAATAGTCCAAAAACAATTTACAAAGTTCCTATTAAAAAGTGTTATGCCCGGTTTGTTTCTATAATTATTTACACTTGTTTTTTTTTTAAAGCACATGTACATCTTTGCAATTTATGACTATAATAAATTACAGGTTCATTTAATGACATAACCAGAAAATTCTAGCATTGTTACAAATATAATTTGCTGATTTCTTTATGTCCTCTAATGAGAGGAATATCAAGAATAGCATTCTTTAAAACTCCGCAGAATAATGACTTTGTAAATTGTTTTTTGGAGTATTCAGTCGAACAATGAATTTGATTGTAAATTTCAACTTAAAGTTTTAATTTCTTTTCGCTCATATATATATATATATATATATATATATATATATATATATATATATATATATATATATTGATTTCTCACTAGCAACGATCAACAATCACTGATCTTTGGAATTTAGGTGGCCGCAAGACTGCGAGGTTCGAGTACTCTCCGCACTCGTCCAGTGGACCTCTAGTGAGTGTTCTTATTCCTCGATACTCCTATCTTTCTTGAACCTTCGTAGTTAATGCCGTAGTTAATGATTTTTGTGATAAGAAGATTTAGTGCAGTTTTAGTTCCTTTGGTTTCATGTGGCGCTTCTTCTATCATTTTGTTTTACTTTTGTTGCAGTTTCCAGATAGTGGCTATAGTGTGTATAGTTTAGATTCTGCACTTAAGGAATGTCCTTAATATTTCACTTGTTTTTATCGTTGCAGTTTACTGTATAGTCTCATTCTTTCCATTGATTTCAATAAGTCTAACTATGTTTATAGCTTTTACCAAATTGTTTCAGTTATTGGTAATATAATTATTTTCTTCGTCTTCAATATTCCTTTTAGTTTCCTACGAAGTTTTGTATATTTGCTTCCTTTTTTTTCCTTCTCTTTTTCTCAGCTTGTAAATTCCTTGGACGGATTATTATGATCATTGTTACTCACTAGGAGTTTTCACATAGGCTATTATCAAATATTTCCCTCTGTAAACAACTCGTGGTGTTCCCTTTATTTTAGGTAAGGACAAGTCTCCCCAAATGTCCTGTACTCTCCACCATTTTTAATAACATTTGCAAATGTACTGGCGTTATCGCAACAGCCGTACAACATTGATTTCTTTCTTGACAACTGTCAGCTTTTATATGAATTAACGTGTCAATAAGCCCGTCCTAAAGGTTTTCTTCGTACTTATCTAGTGGAAATTTTGTTAGTGCTTGCTTTCTTCTGTCTTCCTCGACATTTCATGACTGTTTGGTGCCGGTTGATACCGAGACTACATTTTTTTTCTTTTAAGGGAGTAACTTATTATTATACTATTCCAGTGTTCTTGATTCAATGATGCAGGTTCTATATGCTCCAATAACTTTTGTTGCTGGTACGTATTTCTCTCTGCAGTCAAGGGTATTCCTCAATATCTCAGCATTACTTAGTATTAGTGGTGTTATCTTGACTTGCCTCATCTTCCAAATTTCTTTAAGCTCTCTTGCGTATATTTGTTTCGCTTTTTCATCTTTTTGATATTTACCCTGTTGTCGTGTGTAACGGCGAATTCTACAATCTGGAAGAGGTATTCCTCCGCCCCCTCCTCCTCCTCCTCCTCCTCCTCTTCTTCTTCTTCTTCTTCTTTTTCTTCTTCCTCTTCTTCTTCTTCTTCTTCTTTTTCTTTCTTCTTCTTCTTCTTCTTCTTCTTCTTCTTATTATTATTATTATTATCATTCATTTTGAATTCTCACAAAATTCACAAATGGGATTGTACTGATGAAAATCAATAGCTTCTCCTGGAATATGAGTAACAGGAAGTTAATTTTAATTTACTACTTATATCGTGATAGTTCATTATCACTCTAACGTACTTGTTTGCGTTGATGGCGTGCATTGATGTTCCTTAGAAAATGGTGTGGCAATAAGCCATTGAAAATCTAGAACCATTCCGTTCCGTTGCAATCATGGTTTCGATGGTATTATATTTCCACGGTCGTTACATATTCGTAGAACTACCGTTGCAACTCTTCGTGATACCAACATAAGATGGTTCTGTTTTCTTTAGCTATTTTTTAATCATGTAGCCATGCAACAGTTTCCTATTTTTTACGCAGTTTTTTACATAATAAACAGCAGACAAGATATTGTTACATAATATGGTCTTTCTCTCCACATTTGAAAATGGTTGTATCGGTTTTGTTAGCCCCCATCTCTTCAGAACGACTTTTGTCTTACCCATTTCGTTACTTACATTACGGTTATTGCCTTTTGAAAAGAAGGTGATCTGACGGGAATGCTGGTTTCACAGTGTTATAACCGTAACATTCGTGTGTTAATTATCAGTGTGCGTATTGATCAGTCTTTGTGCATTAGAATGAGAGTTTATTTTTAATTGGAGTGTAATAGTCCTCATTTCCATTCAAACAATACTATAATTGAGCAGTGAAACAAAAGGCATCACCGTAAACATTCAATCGGCCATATTGGACTGTTACTCGTTAATGAGTAAAGCGTTTTATTGAAATTCGATGAATGAACGAAATATGTACAATGTGAAAGCAGAGTAAAATAACAAGACAAAAATGATATAAAAGCCAATGATAACTACATTCATATCTATTCTGTTTTATCTTTCAATAGAATTTTATTTTACCTGCCGAAACAGATGAATAAATAGAAAAATGCGAAATGTTTTCTCTATGTAAGTCACTTACAAAGAAACAATGAAAATGTCGATTTGCACAGTCCATTTGGTTTTCATATGTGTCTCGCTGAGTTGCTAAAGAGAAAGTATTTCTATTAATAAAATCCATCACTCTTACAGTTAGTAAGAGTGGTATATATATATATATATATATATATATATATATATATATATATATATATATATATATATACAGTGACCCTAGAATACGTTTTTTTTCAGATTACGATGTGGAATACGACGTTCTTTCGGTCCCTGTTTAAGGTATTTGCCCCACCATGCAGTGTGTCACTAACATGTTATTTGATTATATAAATGTGTATTATATACTGTACTGTATTTTGTTACTGATTTTTAATGCCGTATCCCGGGGTTCTATTATATATATATATATATATATATATATATATATATATATATATATATATATATATATATATATATATATATATATATATATATATACTTTACAGTCGGATATGTGGTTAGCCTGTGGGGATGCTTATCACGAACCGAGATAATATATCATTACTACTGCAAAGGAAAAGGTAATGCCTGGGTCAACGGTGTCATGATAACAGCACAGATACTACACTCTCCTCAGAAAGGGTATTAATGCCAGGTAATTTTGTTTCAGCACAAAGCATGAAGTAATAATTGAGAATTAATAATTGAGTCTCATCACAACGGAACGAACACTAAACTATCAGTTAAAGCTAATGCCGAAATGATACTACACTATTTTCACCAAATATGAATAAATACTGTGCTGCTGCATTTCAGTAGCACTCACCCTAGACGGGTTGAAATGAGTTCCTTCAAAGAAGTAAGTTTCATGGGAATATGAAATTCACAAGCGGTCCCCAGTCGGATGCATATTCCGGTGAGGGAAGATGACGACGTTAAGTTTGTGCAGCTCTTTCAGCGAGATCCTTTTTATCACAGTTTCTTTTATACTTAAACTAGCCTTGGTTCCCGGTGTTGCCCGTGTGTTTGGAGGTGGGTGTTTGTGCAAAATATAATAAATAAATAAATAAATAATAATAATAATAATAATAATAATAATAATAATAATTATTATTATTATTATTATTATAATAATAATAATAATAATAATAATAATAATAATAATAATAATAATAATAATAATAATAATAATGAAATAAATGGCAGGCAGGCTCAAACTCATACCGCGAAGGAAAAGAACGTGAAAAAAGTGGCATCTTTTCCGTTGTGTCCATCGTCAAATCGGAAGTGGCGAAGGTTTACATTAAGGTTAGTCAATAGAAAAGAGGTAATGACTTTCGAAAATAAAAGCGACCTCTTCCTTGTAGAAAAGTGTCCAGTTGAGGGTGACGGAATTAATGTTTTTAGCGAATTTCTTTTATATTTGTCGTCCGAAAAGTCGAGATTGAAAACGATACTAGTTTGGTCAGTATCTGTTGCCTCTGTCGAAAGTTTTTGGTAGATATACAAACATACATACAAGCATTTAAACAGACAGGTGAGATTTATATTATAGATAGTCACTACTTGACTAGCCATTTTACTCTGCTACTCCTGCGCAGTTGCCCAGTAATTTCCTCTTAATCAGACTGAATCGTCGTACAAATTAGCATTGGAAGTAATGGAACAAGGCAGCTCAATCAAATCAGATCTGATCTCTACTTCACTCTCAAGCGTAGAAACACTACTGCTTGCAATGTAATCTGATTCTCTCTATTTAGCAATCTTTGATTTGATACTCTGAATCTATGGCAGCATTTTAACAAGGTCAGAAAGTCTTCGTAGGGACACACACACACCATAACATGGCCTTATATTCCTACAAATAGGACTGACCACTTCTGCAGATTCGCTAAATACAAATATACGGTTTCACTTGGACGCAACACACGTGCTATGAACGTCCTATAAATTGTGGATCTGTCGTCGGCAAAGGTTCTTTCATTTGCGCAACATCGGTCTTCTCTTCTTCGTTGCTATGAATGATCTCTTTCTCTCACTCTGTTAACCGAAATGGGATGACATGCTGAAGACGCTTCACTTCACATAAGCCACACTAATTCCAATTTCTCAATCCATTCAACGGCTGTTAATGTCCCCCGTAACCCAGGACGGATATTTACGTTGTAATCGATGTCTATTTTATACCGAAATAACTTAAAAATGACAGAAAGAAATAACAGATCATAAGTCAAGCATAAGTCTTGTTTCTTAAACGCTGAAATCAAGCTTAAATTTCTGACATAAAGTAAACAATAGGTCATATACTTAAAAAAAATGTATTATTAATTCCTGTTTCTTAAAAGTTCTAATCAAACTTAAATTTCTGACATACAGTAAACGCTAGGTCATATACGTATATTTGTAAATTTGTTTGTTATTTTAAAGCGGTTTATCCACCAAATGTTTTACAAAATGACTAAACGTACATGGCTGTATTTACAAGCGCTGTTTGTTTTACGCACATTTTTAAAAATAAATCAACAGCATTATTTCCAAGGGTTAATGTGATTTGGTAAGAGAACAGAATGACACCAGCTAAAGCAAATTAAGATGTGATAGTGGAATAAGCAAGCAGATTCTTTTAATTAATACAATATATATATATATATATATATATATATATATATATATATATATATATATATATATAAAGATTATTCTATTTTTACTTGTGTAAGTATGGTAAAGTGGAGGATGTGTATAATTATGTTTCGGGAAATATACCATCGTCATATATGTGTTCGACTTTCAAGCGTACATATTATGGTTATTGGTATATGACAAAATTCTACATAAATTGAAAATTATTTTTGGTTTCAATCCATTACATTATTAAAGCTTAATAGTATAGGGCGCTCACCATAAAAAGGACATTAGATTATATTGAAATATAATATTGAATAAGAAGCTATTACTTCTTCTTTATCATAAGTGTAAAATCGGGAATCAAAGTTTAAAAATGTTGTCAAGATAAAATGTGTCCATTTAGTTGTTGCTAATTTTGAGGTGTCTACAAACCATTTTGATCCTCATAAACCAATAGAAACATGCATGGTCCCCCGTGAGTGCACAGTGAACGGGGCATAAAAAAATGACTAAGTTCAGCACACACACACACACCCATTTAGCCCCAAAAGCCCCAGGGGGACGGTCAATCCTGGTGAAAATAAATAAACGGTGTAGTTTTAGGCCTTAATATATGTAAATTTGATTTCTGCACTATACAAAAAACGAAATCACTAAGTCCATCATTTGCCCCCCATTAAACCTGAAAGGTTCCCAAGGCTTTAACGTATTCAAATTTGAGTTCAGCACCATTCAAAATTGCTAAATAGACATGCACAGAAAATCTTGGACAAATATGGTAAAAAAAAGTCCTAAAAATGGACTGTTTTTATTAGCTCTAAAAGAGCACCTGGAGCACACCCAAGAGTTATCGCGAAGTATAGACAAACCAAATTATATAGAAATCAGTTAGTTACAACTTTTCAGAAAGCTTTATAAAAATCCAAGGCATCAATTCTTTTTAATAAGCACAAAAGTGTCACTTTTAGCCAATTTAACCCTAAAGGGAGGCAGCCGGAGTTTACCCGTAAAATCAATTCTGTTACTTTTTTACTCACATCATGTTTAGTGTTTGTGCAAAGTTTTAAAAAATTCCAAGGCGTAGTTATTGAGAAAAGTGCGGACAGACGAACGGACGAACGGACAAGGATGAATTTACAGGTCAACCCTCCTTTTGTCAGAGGGCCAATGAATCGTTCTCTGTAATATTGGCAAAATAAGTATTCAGCAGGTGCAACTGCTAAAGTAAATTCGTTGAATGAGTTAAAGCAGTCATACTATATGAAAATAACTCCGATCTCAATTTAATACGCACTCATGTCAGATTTTCTAAAACTCGTCTTATAATATTACTAAAACGGCCATTGGCTTCGAGGTGAACATGACCCATTACTTCAGTATTAATTATTTCAGCTATCAAATATGTTCGAGTCGTCGATTTATGTTAGTTTCATATCCTAGGGGAGAAAAATGATAATTTTACAATTGATTTTCGATGGTTTAATTAACTGGTTGTTACTGACATAATACGAACTGTACACACAATTATTCACGAGAAACTAAAGATGAGGAAAATTTGAGCGAACTTTGTCCCAAGAAAGACAGATTATTTCATACGTGTGCTATCAATAAAAGTTTCTATAGAGAAAAGTCTGGAAACGTATTGAAGGCACTTCGTATGTTTAACATAAGAAAATGCATTGTCTCTGTTCGAATACTTCTATCTATAAATAGCCATCATTCTATCTACAATGCTAATAGAGATAATGCAGTATATATTCAAGCGAACTGAAAAAACTGACATAATTCCATTATTTCTTAGGTAAATACAACGAATAACACCTGTTTGTTTTGTGTCTCTTTTGTTTTGTTTTTAGACAATTAAATGTAATTAGACAATCAGATGTAATTACAGAAATTAGTAAAATAAGAAATGACAATATAAGGCAACCATTCGCCCATTTATGGAGTACTGTTGTCACATCTGGGCTGGTGCATCTGCTGCTTGTCTCTCGCTTCTGGACAGGGTTCAAAAAAGAGTCGCCAACCTGATAGGTCCTGAACTGTCATCTAGGCTTCAACCTCTGTCCCATCGACGAGATGTTGCATCCCTCTGCCTGTTCTACAAATACTTTAATGGTGAATGCTCTGACGAACTGCAAACACTTGTACCTCCCCGACGTAACTACCCCCCGACAAACCCGACAAGCTACTAAGTCTCATCGTTTTACAGTAGAGATCTCTAGGTGCAAGAAAGCCTTTTACTCCAATAGTTTCTTCCCCAGAACTGCGGGTCTTTGGAACTCTCTTCCGGGATTCTGCTTTCCCAACTGCAATGATATGCAGAAGTTCAAGTGTAATGTTAACAAACATCTTTCTACTCTTCTCCCTTCATAATGACCCTGCTAATTAATTCCCTAATAGTAGCCCCCTGCTTCAAAGTGGCACTGTGCCTTGTTTGGGGTGAAAATTGAATTAAAAAAAAAATTTTTTTAAAACTGACGACTATAAGAAATTTTATATTACCTAGATGTTTCAAACATCATTGAACAACTCAGAAATATATTGTAGTCCATACATTTGCTTATTTCATGCCATAATCACGTTGCCAAACCAGTATTTGTAAGATCATTGAAGTTAAAAAAAAAAGTGTAGCATGGCCAATAATAGATGGGTGACTATTTGGGAATACCAGACGTTGATATATCCCTGCAAGAATTGCAAAAATATAATGTCGTCTTCCCCGACCGGGCAATACATGCGACTGAAATCTGTCGTGAATTTTATATTCCCTAAAAACTTTCATTCTTCGGGAAAATCGGTTCAATCCATTTAGGGTGAGTGCTGCGTTTAATATATTAACTCTAATCGAGATTAAATGTTTCGAGTCAAACTATTTTTCGCTTGTACCAAAATTAATGGAAATTAAAGTTCACATAACGAGTTTATTAAGTTCAATAATTAAATCTTGCAACGTGATTAATACGAAATCATTAGGCAGTCACCTAAAAAAACAAAAACAATATAAATGAGCGCCTCTTGGAGTGCCGTAAGCTTTACTATCAGTCAACGCGTAAATATTAGTTATCTCCCTTGCTTTGGCACCCTAAAAAACTAAAGTTCTGACTTCAATTATAAAAGTTGTAGACAACTTCGAAAAGCGCTGAAAAAATTATACATATCACTTTGGACTGCTCGTCCTCACTATTAAGCTAAAAAAGGAGAAGTAATAATGCATATTATTCTGGGAGATTACACAACCGGTCGTCAACACATCTTAATGTCGATTTGAAATATTCTGGGTGGTCGATGTTAAGGTTCTTATCTCCATGAAACACACGATTTTCTAAATATATGTATTCTTGCCGGCGGACCACACTGGAGTCGCCGACCCGACGTTTATAGACGGGCTTTTTGCGCGATCGATACGACAAACAATGTTGCTGCGTTTAAGGGGGAAATCAAAACATCGTCTAGAAACGCGTTTTATTATTCTTCTGATTTCATTACAGTCAACTGAAACAGTAATGACAGACACATGCATGTTATATATATATATATATATATATATATATATATATATGTGCATATATATATATGCATATATATATATGCATATATATATATATATATATATATATATGCATATATATATAGTTATATACATATATGCATATATATATGCATATATATATATTTATATATATATATGTATATATATATATAAGCTATACATATAATTAAACTACTTGGGATAGTAATAAATAAATAATATAAAGTTCAGTTTTACATATCTCGATAGTGGGTATAATTGTTTCAGACCCTGAAACAATTGTACGTAATGCGTTACAAATAAAAGACCAACATTTTTAAAATGAATAAATTCTTGTGTCGATTCCTTTTCATGAGGTATCTTTAAGAAACATATATATTTAAAAAAAACGGCCGAAAATGTTAATTTAGACAATGTTTTTTGAAACATTTCATATTTGTGATACATTATGCATCCGGTGCTATATAACTGCAACGAATCGATAGCTAATAACAAAATAAATGCCGCTATATTTGAGTCTTTAGTTAAGTCCGTTATTTATGAAATTAGTAGATGAGCTTACCCCAACATAATGTACGATCCGTTATGGTAGCATCATCCTGGTAAACAAAATAATGGTTTCAACTCAACACAAGGATGCTGCTTTTTAATAAAAACTGTTTAATACTTCAAATAAACAGTATCGTAAGTGTAATATAAAAAAAATATATGAATAAAAAGCAACGTTTATTTATTTTTTTTTTACAAGGTGATCACCACTTATCAAGGCCCGGAAACCACTCGGGGGTAAGGGTTATTGCGTGTACAGTACGTCAGTGTTGAGGTTTGATAAAGTGTCTTACCCAAGGGGGTGGTTCATCAGGAATTTGTTTATGTTGGACTTGAAGACATCCAGGTTGTAGTCAGGTGGGAAACAGGCAAACGGAACAGAGTTCCACAGGCGTGCACTTCTAAGAAAGAAGCTTTGTTCATGGAATCTACGTTTTGGTTTTGGCACAGATAAAGAGTGGGGAAATTTTTTGACAGTGGTTTCGGCTAGATGGGTGTTTTTCGTGAAAGATTGGCAAGGGGAGACCAGGGATTGGAGCTCAAACGAGCACCTGCCATGGAAATAACGATAAAACAAAGACAGGCTCGCAACGGCTCTCCTGTCAGAGAGAGGTTGCAGGTAAGAGAAAAGGGCATCCACCACTAAGCTACGAAGCCTATTTTGTACTCTGTCAAGCAGGATAGGCTGATATTAGCAGCTCCTGTCCAGATGTGGCAGCAGTATTCCATCCTTGAAAGTAGTTGACTTTTATATAGACAGAGAATTGCTTCAGCAGTGAGATATCTTCTGGAGCGGTAGAAGGATCCTACCATTTTCCCAGCGTTATAATGTGACACAATATCTCCAACGACTATTAGCTTATTCTTTATCTAGCGAGGACGCCCCAACCACTGTCACTGAGTTCCCAGGGTCGATTTTGCGAGCTCAAGTCACATTGATGAGTCGAAAGAACGACGATACGCGTATTGCTAGATTACTAAGCTCCCCTGGCGGAGAAATACACCAGGAAACAAAATAATTGTTTTAACTCGGTAATATTAATCTGACGGAAATCAATGGGAAGTAAAGAATCGCTTATGACGAGTTCAAACCATATCAATTACGCCTCTAATCTCGTTGTGCAATACTATGAAAAGCATCAACTTGTGTTCAATTAATTGTATACAAGGAATCGCTTATAATATGCATTGTGTTTCGACACTGAGTAAACTCGGAATGTGTTTATATGTCGCGAAGCGGACCGGCCAGACTAACCCTATACCCGCAATCAGCGTTCGTCGTTTTCATGAGAGCGGCTCGAGGTAGACGAAGCCAAAACATTAATACAGAATACACAAAAGGCGGTAGCAAAAGGCGAAACGGCACACGGCCAACAGTATTGTCTACTTTTCCTTTCTCATACCGACGCTTTATCAACGGTTTTTGGAGAGGGACCAACTTCACATGACACCGTTTATTGGTCTGCTTCAGAGTTTTTATCTTTTCTATTCGATATAACCGTATTGATCAATCCTCCTCCTCCTCTTCTTCTTCTTCGTCTTCTCCTCTTTCTTCTTCTTCTTCTTCTTCTCATTATTATTATTATTATTATTATTATTATTATTATTATTATTATTATTTTCTTCTTCTTTTTCTTTTAATCGTATCAGTTTTTGTGTTTTATTTGGCTTTTTTATTCAACTTATTTTTTTGTTTTCAGCTTCTTATTCTCTTCCAGTTCTTCCTCATTTTCATCTTCTCTTTCTTCTTCTTCACCTTCTTTTCCTTCTTCTTCACCTTCTTTTTTCTTTTTCTTCTTTTATTATTATGTAATCAGTAGTTACACAAGCCATCAGCAAATATGTCTCTTTGAGAACAACTTGTGGTCTTCCTTGGAATCTGAGTAACAACAAGTCTCTTCAGATTTCCAATACTCTTCACCCATTTCGATAACCTTTGCAAAAGAATTTACGTTATCTCAGCAGCCGCTTACCATTCATTTCTCGTTGGCGGCGACCAATGGTCTTCACTGAAATTTGGGTGTCAATAAACCTCCCCAAGGTCCCAGTTCTCCTTTTACTCTGCCACCGGGGGTCTGGCTAGTGCTTTCTCTCCTCGGTCTTTTCATCCTTATTGGCCCCCATTATTTGGTGTGGTGTATTTTTATGGTGACCTTCACAGAGAAAAAAAACGGGGTGATATTTTTCAATTATACAGCTTCAGTTTTCTTGATTCCATGTGATGTTCCTTTGTGTTTTGCATATGTAACCGTTTCTGTGTTCAGTTTGTATGCAGTTAACATTATTACTAGCAGGGAGACCTGATGTTGCCTGGGATTGAATGATGATCAACGAATGTTTCACACTATATTTTTATTGTCATCGAAATCCGTGAAATCGCCAGGAAGGAAGCTTCACGTGCTTCCATACAGTAACTTAGTCTAAAATATATGTTATTATACACTGCATTCTAGATTTTTTTTTTAATAAAATTATTTCATATAAACTTCTTTCCATTTAGCGAAAAAAAACCCTAAAGAAATTTACGTGCGGTGTTTGAACCTACAGACACCATATTAAAAAAAAAACCGTAAATTTTAAAGTCATATAAAAGTCTTTGCAGCTAATGAAAAAACAAAAGAAATTTAGGTGCGGAGTTTGAACCTACAGACCACGTCATGCAAAAATAAAAGAAAGAAGAAAAAACACGTTATCAACTTACCCAGAGTAGAATTATCACGGCCAAATGTTCTATCATTGTTGCGGGGCGACAACATGGAAAAATTACTCTACCGATGATAGATAAATTAAAATAACGGTTTCGATTTTCGATCCTCGGCAATTATCGGGGTATTCTAAGACAAAACTTAACTAAGTATTACTCCCGGACTTATACACTAAAGTGTTGTAAATTTAAAAGAAAATATCTTCAGCCGTTACGAAGTCTATAAGGAACGAACTTACACACACACACACACACAAATTGCATTTATATAACTGTAGATTATTATTATTATTATTATTATTATTATTATTATTATTATTATTATTATTATTCAACACAATCTCCATTTAAATTCCTCTCATTATCCTATTTCTTCTTCCTCTTCTGTTTCATTTTCTACTCTCTCCTATCCTTCACTTTTACCCTCTCTTTGTCATGTTTCCTCTCCTTCCTCTACTTTTTTACTTATATCTCATTTACATTCTTCCCTATTCTCCTCTGTTCATCTTTCTTTCTTCTTCTTTTTATACGTTGCTTTTTTGTTCACTTTATACTTCTCTTTATCGATCTCTTCGTCATCCTCTTCTTCTTTTCTTATTCCTCGTCCCCTTCGCTCTCTTCCTCTTCTATTTGATGAACGCTATTTCAGGCTGCCTCCAACTTCTCGTTTATATTCGTTCATGTTTATTCCTCATTCAAAATTTCCGCCTCCCCTTTTCACTTTGCTTTCATTTTTTTGGATACCTTTCAATATGTTTCTAGTTTAGTTCCAGCGTACTTTTTTATTTTCTTCTTATGTAATCGCCTGGCCCTTGCCACTCGAGATTTTCACCGTCAAATTAATATTTTTACAAGCACAATGGTGCGAGGTGTTCGCTTTATGTCAAATTAACACCTTTGTGGCCAATTAAATGCAAAAGTACAAAAACTAGATTCATACGAATCATTTTACTGAGACATTCACATTTAAACGGTATTTTACTAAGTTGCCTAAAAATTTAAAAATCCAGAGAAAGATTATACTTATGGCGCTACACCCGGCGTTGACGGGTAACTCAGCTAGTAGTTCGTTGCTTTTTGTAATTTTTATATTCGTTTAAAATGATAATTACTGATCAAATATTTTTTTTGTTTTCTATTAGATTCAAACTGCCGTTTTTACATTGCTTTTGCGTAAGAAATTCATATCGAAACTCATGCTACGAGATGGTGCTTGCTCTACTCGTAAAATGAAACCTTTAATATTTACACGAAAATTCAATTCGATTTAATATCAATACATGAGACAAATTATGAATTCCAAATAATGAGTTGAGCACCCTAGTAAGAAATGCCATGATATTCGCCTAGAGTAAATTACACAAATGGTAACTTAAACGGTTTCCTGCATTTAGTTGACTGAACAGCATTTGTTTCGGCAGTCTAGTGTCCTCCATGTGAGTCACATGGCCAGACTATCTCAGCCGGTGTTTCATGATCAAGGCCTCGATGCTGGTGACGTTGGCTTTCTTGAGGACAGTTACCTTGGGCACATTATCGCCCCACTTTATCCGCATGATATTCTGTAGTTTTTTTCTGGTGGAATTGTTCAATTTTTTAAAGGTGTTTACTATAGATGACCCAGTTATCGCACGGATATAATAGGGTGGAGATAACTATGGCGTCGTATACCATCACCTTTGTCTGGATGGTTAGATCGTTGTTCTTGAATACTCTTGTAGATAATCTTCCAAAAGCGGTGGGGCTTGCCTGTAGTCGGTTTTCGATTTCTTTCAAGCAATTAGCTTGAGTGGAAAGAATGCTTCCTGGGTATGGGAAGTGCTCACCGCATTCTACGGTGGTGCAATCCATGGGGATGTTGAAGTCTTGCAAAACATCCTCTGGCGGCTGTCGGGCCAGTTTTTTGGTCTTGATCTTGTTAACTGTTAGGCCAAAGCACGAGTACGCGGCATGAAAATGGTCCACATACTGCTGGAGTTCATTTGGGGATTTGACCACAGCTCCGTCACTTTGATAGTGTTGGTCATTTGTGGTGATTTTAATCTGGCCAATTTGAAAATTCCTTCATCAAACCTTTCATTAAACTTGGTATCTACCCTGGGGTTGTTTGGGGGGAACTTCGAATATCATGGGCACGAGATAGAAGAAAAACAGTGTGTGGCAGTGCCAGCATACAGTCCTGGTTAAGACCGCAAGTGATCGAAAAGGGCTCTGACAAGTTGCTTTAGTGGATCATTTTAGCTCGAATCCCGTCGTGCAGGGCTTTGATCATGTCCAAAAATTGTTCAGCAACTCCAAACCGATCTAGGACTGACCACATTGTTGTTCTTGGAACACTGTCATACGGTTACTCAAGGTCGGAGAATATTAGGAATATGGGGTTTTGTTGTTCTTTTGATTTTTCCTGTAGTTGGCTGGCATGTCAATGGTTCTTCTGGACGAGCTAAAACTACACTAGTATTCAGGTAGGATATCCTCGGCTACGTCCTGTGGTCGGTTTAAAAGTATACGGGCCAAAATCTTCCCTGCTATTGAAAGTAGCGAAATCCCTCTATAATTTTCACTTCCCTTCTTTCTCTCATTTTGGAAAATGGTAACAAGCAGGGCATATTTACAGTCACTGTAGCTGCCGAAGCAAGTGCTATTCAGTCAAGTAAATGCAGAAAAATTGAGCCCAAGGTACTTAGATTCAAAAACTCTTTAGGTGAGGCTAATATAGATCTAAACACCTCTGAAGCTTCATCGAACAACATATATGAATGGAGGAACAGAATAAAAGTGGGTACAAGCCAATTAGAAGCAAACAGACGAGCTAATCTAATAACCAAATGACAACAAAGGGGTGTTAGAGCTAACCAACCGCAACCCTTCCCAGTAATACAATGTGACTAATACCCCCGACTATTCAGATCCCAAATTAGTTTTTTTCCAGCCACAAAAGGACTCACCATCCTGATAATGACTAAAATTCTTACGAAACCCATGAAGATTTCTCTTCTGCTTCTTTTCTGTATTGAACTCAGGAACTATGATATTCGGACATGAATGCATGCCGCCGACGACGACAACGAACTTAAACGATAAGTTCTATTAAGAATCCATTATCTTCCTGGCCACGTTTACTAACTAGCTGAAAAGCATATTGGCAAGATCTATAATCGCTGTACAAGAGGACGAGTTTCCTATCTCAGCGCGAAATCCTCGCCCTGTCAAACCGCACTAAATAAATATTATATAGCGAAACGCTTCCCAATTACTGAATACTTAGATAAGCACATACACACACACAGACACACACACAAACACACACATACATGTATATACATACATATATATACGTATATAGAGATTCATTTCAACTGAAAGTGTTCAACAACAAGAAACGAGTTTCTTAAAGGGGCTGACACACACATATATATATATATATATATATATATATATATATATATAATTAATTTTTTGGGAAAACTTTATTATGGCTATGAAAAAGGGAACACTGAGTTATTTTTGTGTCCACGATAAAAAGAAGGAGAGAGGGGAAATATTTAATCAGGGGAAAAATAGATAAGTGGGTAGAGTTGGTCGATTAGGTCTCTGCCCTCACTTTTCAAAAGCCATATCTAGGGTTTTCTATTTTTTATTTTATAACTATAGGGAAACGAATTTAAACGTGGAGAGCGACAAAAATAAAATAAAATTATCGGGGGTGGGGAAGAAAAAAATTAGAGGAACGACTAAAATAAATATATCTTTATGATATGGGGAGAAAATGCCTTAGAGACAAATCACACCCAAACCTAAAAGACAATCCTTCTGCTTACAGAGAGAAGGTCTCCTTAACCGGACATGAATAGTCCCCAATACTTTCAAATGAAATAACGAGTGAGCGTGACTCAGGATAGAAAATGAGTATCTGCTGTCATTCATTGCTCATCGTGGGTTTTTAAGCAAATGGTCCGTTATAGAGGAGCCATACGTATTGCTCAAAATGTCCGTTGGTTGGTAGATTCCATTCCAGATTTTACTAGGTACATGTTGTTTGACGCGACCATCTAACCTGAAGGTTTTTCTGCCCACGTAGTTGGTAAGCCAACTAAATTTAAATTGATAAATAACATTATTCATATATTGGGGCCAGAACATCCTTTCGAGAGGATGGCAATGGTGTTTTTTTCGCAAACACCACACGTACATTGGAGGCAAAATAGCAATTTTCTACAGCTGAGCCAATCTTTTTAGTGAATCTTTCACTTACTTTCCCTAACCAAGGTAAACAAATATAAATTGGACATTTAGCCACCATCTTATATTTTATTTGGAAAAAATTATTTATTTTCCTTTTTATGACGGAGTTGATCACACCGAGTGGGTACCTATTATTAGACAAAGTATTAGTAATCATTTTTAGTTCTTCAGCCAATTTAGATTGTGAACAAATCATGGGGGCACGATGTGTTAAGGTCCAAATCAAAGTATATTTTCGTTTGTTAGGGCAAAATGAATCCCACCTTGTATACAGACATCTAAACATTGGTTTACGGTAAATTAATGTCAGATAATTTAATGGAGTTTTCATTATCAATACATCAAGGAAGGCTAAATTAGAATTGCTTTCACTCTCATAATTATACTTTAATACGGGATTCATTTTGTTGAGTAATGTGAAGAATTTCTTTTTTTTTTTTTGCCTCTGTTTGATTATTAAATAGACAAAATGTATCATCTACATATCGAAACTAGACTAGCGGTTTTATGGGTCCAGAAAACAATTGTTTTTCTATAGAAACCCACAAATATATTCGCCATTATTGGTCCAAGGACCGAGCTCACTGCCACATAATCTATTTGCCGAAACATTATATTGTTAAAACTGAATTCAACCGATGTTGTGGAAAATTTCATTAATTCAATAAATATATTCTCAGGAATGAAAGGAGGTGATATCTGACTACGATGTAAAAAAATCAGTGCAGATATCTATTGTCTCCAAAATAGGCTCACAAGTGAATAAGTTGGTAATATCATAAGAGCACATCAATTTATGGGCAACTTTACAATTTTGCATAAAATTAGCTAAATCAAATGAATCTTTTAAGCAGTAGTTACTATAATAATGTAAAATGTTTAAGATCCATTTTGCAACCTTGTGTTGCGCAGACCCTTTTCTAGGTTGGCAGTATTTTTGCGCGAACAGTTGGCAGAGTTGGTGGAAATTTTCTGTTTCTATGTCTATCCTTGTAGCCATGTCACTAGTAAGGGTGCTGGAGGTAAACGTTTTGTCTGGGCTGACGTTATCCGCCTGATAGTCAGGGACCCGAACCTTGGATTAACCACTAAGGAGGCTGTCCTATCAGCAGGTGCAAAGTACTGGGGCTGCTGTATTGCCATTTGGTGAATGGAATCTGGACCATGCAGTAGCTTCTGGTGGGGCCTCTCGATGCCATACTAGTGGGTAATTGTTACGGCTTTACCTTATCATGTGGTACAAAAAAAAAAAAAAAATTCTTCGTTTCTTTTTCTCTCTTAGTTTCCCCTCTCTGTCCTGCTCTAAGTAAATCTGTCGACCTAGTCCACAAATTCCAAAATTTCATCATGACAAGTTTCAAGAAAAAATACACGATTAAACCCGGTTCTCCAACTTCCAACGTAGACCCCTACTACCATGTCTCCTTCTCCAACATCAGGGGTCTACGTTCTAACCTTCCAGAGGTTGAAACCCAATTACAGGAGACTAAACCAGACCTTTTATTTTTAAGTGAAACTGGCATTGGACAGGCTATTTCCCTTGATGAGTTTGCAATTACAGGATACTCTAACTTAACTTCTAAATCTGACCCCCAAGATCGCCATGGGCATGGAATATGTGCCTATATTAGGGATGGCTTTCCATGTGGGAGGGACATCTCCAGGGAAGATCCTAACTTACCTTATATGTGCTTCCGGGTTGCTTTAGCTCACACTACTGCATTTATATTTACTCTCTATCGCCCCCACAACAGCGGAGTTACTATCTTTCAAAGCATATCTGAGAAAATTGACCAAGTCCTTTCTACTTATCCTTCAGCTAACATTCACGTATGTGGAGACTTCAATGTTCACAACGTCGAATGGTTGACCCACTCAAACAAGACCGATGATGAGGGGAGGTTCTGTCATGATTTCTCCATTGCCTATGACCTCACTCAGATTGTTCAGGAACCTACCCGTGTGCCCGATAATGACGGCCAGTATGCGAGCCTACCAGACCTTTTTCTCACAACTTGCCCTGAACTATGTTCAGTTTCTGTTCTGTCGCCTCTTGGATCTTCCGACCACTCTGTTGTATCAATTATGATAAAAATGAAATGTAATAAGTCCCCAGACGTACCTCTTCATCGTACAGTATATCGATACACTAAGGCTGACTGGGATAGCTTCCGTACATTTATATCTGATCTACCTCTGCATTCCATGTTTAAAAAGGATGTGTCCTCTATAGTATTAGACCTAACTGAATGGTTAATTGTAGGTATTGACCATTTCATACCCTCTAAAAAGTTTCAGCAAAAACCTAACAGCCAGCCATGGTTCTCTCCAGAATGTGCTGCTGCCATTGCGCACAGAAATCACTTTTTCCACTGCTTCAAACGTAATAGATGTATGGAAACTAAAGCCGTTTTCAGGACTGCCAGCAACCATTGTAAGAAAGTAATAAGGAACGCAAGAAAGTTGTATGCTCAATCTGTTAAGTCCAAAGTAGCTGAGCAGCGGCTTGGTTCCCACCAGTTTTGGCAAATAGCAAACAGAATCCTGAACAGAAGCGTGTGCTCCATCCCAACTATTATCAATGGATCTGAGGTAATCTCGTCAGCATCAGACAAAGCCAAACTCTTTGTCAAGAACTTTGCAGCTAATTCAACCCTTTGCGACCAAGACCGCCAACCCCCAATATTTCCTCTTGTATCAGAAAACACGCTATGTGATATACGTATATCTGTACGTGATGTTGCCAAACTAATCAAAAACCTTGATTCCAGTAAAGCAACTGGCCCTGATGGTATTCCAATCATAGTACTCAAAAAACTTCAACCTGAACTAGCGCCCATACTTACAAAACTGTTTAAACGTTGTCTTAAGGAGAATAGTTTCCCATCTCCCTGGAAAATCTCATCAGTATGCCCTGTATTTAAGAATTCAGGTGATCGCTCATCCCCCTCTCAGTACAGGCCAATAAGTCTCCTGTGCGTCATGAGTAAGTTGCTAGAATCTGTATTAAATACAGAAGTAATCAAACATCTCAACAAAAATAACCTTCTTAGTGACACTCAATATGGTTTCCGTTCTGCTAGATCTACAGCAGATGTCCTTACAGTTATATCGCATAGGATTAGCAAATCTCTCGACGGTGGCAATCTTTCTAGGGCAATTGCTCTTGACATATCTAAAGCCTTTGATAGGGTATGGCATAAAGGTTTACTTCATAAGATCGCTAGCTATGGTATAGCTGGAAAAGTCTTCTCAATTATTAAATCATTTCTTTCTGATAGATTCATAAGAGTAGTAGTTGAGGGGCAAAAATCAGAAGCTCACAATATTAATGCCGGTGTCCCTCAGGGATCCATCCTGGGCCCAACTCTTTTCCTGATCTACATTAATGATCTTCCAAATCATATCCTTACATCATTTGTAGACATTTATGCTGACGACACTACCATTTATGGTAGCACATCTAAGACAGTAAACGAGCAAGTTCTCTCCAATTCTCTCTCCTCTGATCTTGAGCACGTAGTACAATGGGGAAAGGAGTGGCTGGTTACTTTTAATGCATCTAAAACCAAGCTTCTCTCTTTACATCATCAACATTCTAATCCACATTTGTCATCAATTGAAATGAATGGCTCTCGTCTTCAGGAGGCCTCAAGTTTTGACAAGCTTCTGGGCTTGACCATTACTCCTGATCTTAAATGGAACACGTATATCAAATCTGTTGCCAAGGCCGCTGGAAAAATGGTGGGATCTTTCTATCGATCCAGTAGATATCTCACTGCTGATGCTATTCTCTATCTATATAAGAGCCAGGTACGTCCAAGGATGGAATACTGTTGCCACATCTGGGCAGGAGCTGCTAGAAAGAACTTGTCCTGCCTTGATAGAGTTCAAAATAGACTTCGTAGCCTCGTAGGAGATGTCCTTTTCTCCTCCTTGCAACCTCTATCTCACAGAAGAGATGTTGCGAGTTTGTCTCTGATGTATCGTTATTTTCATGGAAAGTGTTCAACTGAGCTTCAATCTATGGTCCCCCCTCGCCAAACTTTCACAAGAAACACTCGTCTAGCTGTAAACACTATCAATAATTTCCCCCACTCTTTATCTGTGCCTAAACCTAAACGTAGATTCCATGAACAAAGCTTCTTTCTTAGAACTGCACGCCTGTGGAATTGTCTTCCGTTTTCCTGCTTTCCGGCTGACTACAATATGGTTTTGTTCAAGTCTAAAGTAAATAAGTTCTTGATGAGCCGTTCCATATAAGTTATTAAATTTACCAAATTTTCATTACTAATGATTACTATATTGACCAACTTCTACTGTACACTCTTTAACCCTTATCCTAGAGTGGCCTCTGGGCCTTGATAATGTGGTGATGCTTTTGTAAAAAAAAAAAAAAAAAAAAAAAATATCCGTTTTATGGGTTTTAGGTAAGCCATACAGCATGGGGCGGATAGAGCCTGAGGATCTGAGCTCATTAGCTATGTCAGAAGGGAGTACACCACTTTTCACCCACTTTACTAAATTGCCCACATTTGTATATAAAGTGTCTTGGTAAGCCAGCTTTAGTTTTGCCCCCTTGGGATAAATTTTGCTTAGTGTCGATCCTGGTTTTAGGTAGTTGATTGTCTAGCCGCACTGATGAGCTGTGAAACAGCGAAACAGTACTTTATGTGGAAAACTATATATATATATATGTATATATATGTGTGTGTGTGTGTGTGTGTGTGGTGCGTGTGTGTGTGCGCGTGTGTGTGTATGTGTGCGTGTTTAGGAATGAATGATAAACACAGTGTGGTTATGTTTTTTATAATTTTGTTTTCGTTAACCGAATCCAACTAAATTAACGTTATGGCTGTCTATAAACTTCTCTTGCAAATAATGCGCACTTGTTTTCCATATCTATTAATCATTGCAAAATAATATCGATTTATCGACAGACCAATACGTTAATTACACGTCTTAATGAGGAGGTGCCCACATTTCAGAACTGGCCATATTTCAAAAGCAGCCGTGAAATCAAATAAATACCAAATTCCCCGAAGACGTTCTCATTGACGAAAATGGTTTCTAAATATGAGATGAATTCCTTTCAACTCGAATGAAACACAATACCTTAAAGGTAAAGAGACTGAATTGAGACAGTGATATCATTACATAATATACCTTCAAACGATATATGTCTTGTTAATTACAAAAGCCTTATAACTATACCCTGTTCTTTCCTTATTGATTTGATGATATAAGTTATATATGTAATTGTTATTGCCCATGTATTATTTTATAATAATAATAATAATATATATATATATATATATATATATATATATATATATGTGTGTGTGTGTGTGTGTGTGTGTGTGCGTGTGTGTGTGTGTTGGGGAGGGGGCGTTAACTCGCTGAAACGCGAATATTTATACGTATTTCAGTGAGTTAACGCATTTTCGCTGTACAAAATAAATATTTCTCCTGGTTTCTGAAGACGTTAATGTATGATAAACTAGTACGAATCCAGAACCATGAGAGACAGGAAAAATGCAGCTATCTCTATTTACTTGATTCCCCACGAGGGCAGATTTAGTGTTATTATGTGTGCTCCTCAAACCAGGACACTCAGGTAAGGTCAATAAAACTTGATGGAAGTCAAAGGTTTTCCCTCTGCCCCCAAAACTACTGGAGTCAAGGCAATTGTTGAAATAACCTGTTCCGTATTTGCAGATCTAGCAGATCCATACTACCAGGCTTTGCCTGAAGTGCCCCTACAGGGAAATGCTGATGGGATTGTTCATGCATTTTTACAGGCCAGAGTGCTTATTTTTTAATCCCGTGGCTTTTTTAATCTTGTGTCACATTTTCCCGTCGTGGGAGGGAGATGAGTACTGTGTTCTCTTTCACTAACCAATGACAAAAGAGATATAGTGAAGTATCGGGATAGATGCTTTACTTGGATTCTAGATTTTTTAAGGTGAAGATTGATTCTTCGTATTAGTTGAATTCTTCGGACCACAGTTCTCATCTATTTTAAAAATGTTTCTATCGATGCAACCTCCGGCCTTATTCAAATGTATCTTATCAAATTCGGTATATTTTTGATCAAACAAGGATATTTTTTCCGTCGAATTCTGGAAACTATAAGAAATTCCTAACAGAACCCTTTAAGTGATCTATGGATGGCATCATGCTCAACTTCTGTCAGGCAGAACTCTGGATCAAAGTGCTAAGAAACGTCCGAAAACGGCCAATTGTTGCTTCGAAGCCAAATTTAAATTACACCATGCTTTATATAAAATATAAAGTAAAAATTTCTGAATTGTTGTAATATTTCTTTAATCTTTAATCTATAAAAATGAAATTGTCTGCGTGTCTGTCTGCGTGTGTACCTTTCTCTACCAAATTACTCAGTTAATTTTCAATCTATAGACTCGAGATTCGACATACGGGGTATTGAGATTTGGGAAAATTTTTTAATCGGTTTTCGGCAAAAAAAATTAGCTGTCAAGAGGTCAAAGTTCTACGACCTTTGAAAACTCTACCAAACTCCTCCGCTAATTTTCGGTCTAAATACTCGAAATTTAAGATGTAAGTTCCTTGGACACGGATCAAACTTTTTAATTATTAATAAACATATATACAATTGCGAAATAGTTGGTTACTCCTGAAACAATGAATTATCCTTCTTCTATCGCTATGCCAATTTTTATACTTGAACCGTTTGGGGGAAAAAGACATGTCCTGTTTTGAGTAGTAAATTATTTTTATAGTTGAACATACAAACTCTATTTAGGCTGTCTGTTTTTTCTGTTTTTATGCTTAATAACTCATTAAAACGAATTGTAAATGAAAAGGAAAATAGTTGATTGAAGGAAGTCGTCAAATGAATAATTATGTAAATAAATATAAAATAAAATAAGTGAATCGATCAAAAAGAAAACGGTTTCGATTTTATTAGATCATATTCAATTGCTAAATTATTGTGAATGGCGATTCTGTTTACAAATACAATAATAGTTTTGCGTTCCGGAAGGCAAAATCTAAACCGGAAGCAGTTAAGCAATTAGCCCTCGTTGCCAATAAAACGGCATTATTACATAAATTATTCTTTTTAAAAAGCAAAAAAAAAAAGAAGAATTGAATGAACGGAATGAAGGAATCAACGCCTTCATCCTGTTCGCCATTTGCATTCCGTTTCTCTATTTATTATAGTTGTTCGTGTTCTCATGATCTATTTTACTGCGTAAACCTCTTACGTAATATTGCTCCTCTTTTGCCCATTAAATGCTTTCCTGTTTGGAGTTTTTTTTTATTTGTTTGATGAAATGTTTTTCTACTTCTTCGTCCTTTTTTTTTCATTTTCTTCTTACTCTTTTCTTTCATTTTATTCCTCATTAATCTTCACACTTTTATTCTTCTCGTCTTCGTCTTTTTCTACTGCTTTTCATTTCTGATGGCTTCGTTTTTCCTTACTTTTTCTTCTATTATCTTTATTCTCTATTATCTTTCTTTATTATTCTTTATTATCTTTCTTGTCTATTTTCTTCGTCTGTTTCCATACTATTATTGTATTTTTCTTCTGTTTATTCTTCTCTTCGTACTTCATTTTCGTTAACTTTTATATTCTTCTCCAGCGTCTGTTCTTTCCCTATTGATTAGTCACCATGCCGTAAAATTACAACGTATCCATATAAATAGTGAATCTTTGAGAAAAATGGCTTATTGTACATAAGGTTCATTGTGTATATTATTAATAATGAAAACGTGCTCTACGAAGGAGTAGGCAACTTAAAAGTGTTCACTCAACGCAAAAGTGGCCTATCTGTAAAAGTGTAACGTGTGCTATTGTGTTTAATTTATTTTATGCAAACGGTAAAAGAGGTCCAGAAAGCTCTTCGTGAGTATTCAAATACCTCTGACTTTTTGCGAACACGTAATATATATTAAGAGCAATTTACAAATATGTTTAAAATTTTAGTTTAATTTTTAGTGCTTTAAAAGAATTTATGGTGAATGTCCTATTGGAAAATGAAACCTTTATATTTTCATAGAATTTGATTCATGATTATAGCAAAGAAAATTCCCGGAATATAAACTACAGATTAGATTCACTTAAGCTGAAATAATTATGTAATGAAGTTTGATTAAAATTTGAATAATGATTCCTGACATAAAATTTACTCTCAATAACTATTAATTTTAATATTCATGAGGGCACATAAAACGGCGCTGAACTGGTCTTCTAAGGAAATTACTTTTACCATAATGTAACGGGTAATCTATTCTATTATATATATATATATATATATATATATATATATATATATATATACATATATATATATATATATATATATATATATATATATATATATATATATATATATATATATATAGGTGAGTATTGGCTGAAGAGAGCTTGATATGGATATCTAAAACGGTCCTAATTATCGGGTTTGAAACCGACGGTACCAATGACTTATCTCATCTAACAACTTTATGTAGACAAAATACAATATATATATATATATATATGTATATATATATATGTATATATATATAGTCTAAAGAAGCTTTGAATAAAAACAATGTAAAAATAAAAATAAAGAATGCAGTTTAAATTCCCAGATGGAAAAAATATATTAACTTTAACCTATCGCAGACTTAGCACCTACATAATCCGACTTTTAAAATGTTTATAATGACCAAAGAGAATTCATTTATATAAGGATGAAGAAAAAAAGCCTTTACTAAAATTGTTAAATAGGAAAAGGCTTAGCATTTGCATGAGACGATTTCGCAAAAGTCTTCAATTTTAAAACAGAATTTAACTACATGAGAATGAAAATATTAAACCTTAACAAAGATTTTGTACATAGAAAACGGGTATATATATATATATATATATATATATATATATATATATATATATATATATATATATATGTATATATATATATATATATATATATATATATATATATATATATATATATAATTGTGATTAGTATTTTTGGAAAAAGTTATCCATCAGAGTGCTCAATTAAAAGGACAATCCGAAAAATAAGAGCGTATTTATATTTTGTATTTTGTGTACAGAAAGGTGTTAGATGAGATAAGTCATTAGTACCGTCGGTTTCAAGCCCGATAATTAGGACCGTTTTAGATATGCATATCAAGCTCTCTTCAGCCAATACTGATCTAGTGAGATCTCTGATGGATTTCTTTTTCCCACAAAAAAACTAATTATAATCGCCCCCACCAGGAATTTACTGTGAATAACCAATAGCCCAGTGGTTGAGCACTCTCGGGTAAGAAAACCACAAAACAAGAAGAAAAGATCGCCTTCTTTAAAGTAACCGGAGATGGAAAAGATAGGTGAGTATTGGCTGAAGAGAGCTTGATATGGATATCTAAAACGGTCCTAATTATCGTGTTTGAAACCGACGGTACCAATGACTTATCTCATCTAACAACTTTCTGTACACAAAATACAAAATATACATATATATATATGTATATATATACATATATATATATATATATATATATATACAAACCATATTTTACCAACCACACACACACTTATATAGATAGATATATGCGTGTGTGTGTGCGTGCGTGCGTGTGTGTACGGCGTCACGTTGACACACTGGTTCTCGTCAGATCACCGAAGTAAAGCAACGTTGAGACTGGCTAGTACGAGATGGCTGGCCATTTGGGAATTCATTGGCGCTCTATCTGCTTTCCGTTTATCTCAGCATTGTTTCCAGTCGTTCAGAACGTCCACCTTCCACTGGTATTCAACAATGTCGACTCAGGAGAGGTGTGGTTGGAGATTGCGCAAATCTCGTCACAAAATTACACGCGCAGGCACCCTTACACCATAGTCTGTCAAGACTGAAGGAAGCCTTTTATATACATGTATATATATATATATATATATGTATATATATATATATGTGTGTGTGCGAATGTATGTGTGTGAGTGTGTGTGCGAGTGTGTTTGTAAATATATATATATATATATATATATATATATATATATAGCTACTTCATTTACTCACATAAAATTAATATACGAAAGTATAGATTTATGCGTGAACTTAAAGCATTTACTTCAAAAGTGCTCAATACGTAGGTAGAGCTAGTTAGTTAGTTACAAAATATATATGGCGATTAAGCTACACTGAATATTCCGCGTTTCATCCACTCTAGGATTCTTCACGCTTATGCGCGAATTTTTTGGTTGTCTGTCCTTTTTATACGCATAAGCCTGAAGAATCCTAGAGTGGATGAAACGCGGAATATTCAGTGTAGCTTAATCGCCATATATAGTTTATAACTAACTAACTATATATATATATATATATATATATATATATATATATATATATATATATATATATATATATATATATAGTGTGTGTGTGTGCGTGGTGGTAAAATGTTTTTTCAATCATATTTCACTCTGTTTATATCAACCATTTTTGCTTAAAAGCATGTGTTGATAATGTATGCTGAATATAACAGAGAATATATTAAAGCATAATCGCATAGTTACGTTCAAAGATCAAAATATTTATTCTTTTCTTTATACGCAAAACTGAAAATTTGCCGGAACAAATACACGATGTTGAGTCTTGTATGATTTTTTTCATATTCTTACGACATTATATTTTCCGGCATTTCTTCTTTCTAAGGAAAGAATTTCTAATTTTTCTGAAAGGTATATGCACCAAAAGAGCCGATATTTACATAATAATAACTGATTGTTTGTGTAGAAAGAAACAGAGCTGTAAAAACTGCACCGGAATTTTAACATTCTTGAGGAGCAATTTTGCATGAAAAAGTTTTGATTTCGATCTTGGAATGTAAGCGTACTGTTATTCTTTCATATATATATATATATATATATATATATATATATATATATATATATATATATATATTATTTTTAAAACAGTAATCAACGTAGATTACTGTTTTAAAAATAATAAATAAATAAAAATGTCATATACGTCCAAACAAATTTAAAAAAATAAAAATAAAAAAAGGGCGACTTTCTAAGTAAATAAAAAAAATGAGCTTCGAGGTGGAGCCAATATTAACCGTATGTTTCGCTTGAAAAAAACAACAATAACAAATATATATATATATATATATATATATATATATATATATATATATATATATATATATATATATATATATATATATTAGAATATCCGACGTAGTCCGGTATTAAATGACAATAAAAAAATGTCTCACATTTTAAATATTTTTATTGTCATATAACTGGTGAAATCTATTTTTTAAGCAAATCGACTTATTGTCGTATCTAGTCAGGGCCTTACAGCGGTATACCGAAAGGAAGTGGCACATGTCTCCTGTAGTAACTTAGTACCCAATATGTTGTAGTCTAAATCGCACTATACGGAAGCTACTGATGATATAATCAAATTATTTTGTATAATGGTATGAATTAAAGTTTCAAAGGCAGAATTCAAGTTGCATCGTTCAGTTGTGCTCGAAAAAGAAACACTAATTTCAAACGCACACATTCCTTATCAAAGAACCTACTATAGATTCTATACGCCAGGCTGTTGTGCTTATGTGGTGATAACACTTCTAAAATGCACTTGCGATGTTAGGCTGTATAAGTTATGTCCTTTGGTCAAAATAGTATTGTGCCTTCTGAAATCTATTTACAAAGACTCCCAGAGAAATCAAGTATAGTTATATGAAATTTCATAAAACGTGACGAAGCTGTTTTGGAGTTCATAGAAAGCCAAGTACGTCGAAGGATGGAGTACTGCTGCCACATCTGGGTAGGAGCTGCTAAAAACAGCCTATCCTGCCTTGACAGAGTACAAAATAGACTTCGTGGTTTGGTGGGGGATGCCCTTTTGTCTTCCCTGCAGCCTCTCTGCCACAGAAGAGACGTTGCGAGCCTGTCTTTGTTTTATCGTTATTTCTATGGCAAGTGCTCGTCTGATCTCCAATCTCTCGTACCCCCTCACCAATCTTTCACGTCTGGCTGAAACTACTGTTAATAAATTTATCCACTCTTTAACTGTGCCTAAATCCAAACGTAGATTCCATGAGCAGAGCTTCTTTCTCAGAAGTGCACGATTGTGGAACTCTCTTCCGTACGTCTGTTTCTTACCTGACTACAACTTGGATGTCTTCAAATCCAACATAAACAAATTCCTAACAAACCGCCCACTTAAGTAAGACACTCTATCGAAACCCCCAATACTGATGATTACTACAATACTATCTCATTGATTACTGTACATGCAATAACCCTTATCCCTGAGTGGCCTCCGGGCCTTGATAAATGGTGACCCCCATTTAAAAAAAAACAAAAAAACTATATGTCTCTCACACACATACACCCACAACTTACATTATAGATATGTATGTATGTATGTATGTATGTATTGTGTCATGTCATGTCATATGCTACTGGTACCATGTAACCCAGTACTACCTGCCTCATGGTTGGGTAACCGGTGTTTAAACTGGTTCCCCCACCAGACTTGTTTGGTGAGGAGGGCGGCTAGTCTCCCGGAAGGATTAAAAACAAGACCTTTCAAAGGGCGAATTAACCCTTTTTCGTGGTCAACGGCCAACTAGCACCGTGTGTGTTTGTGTGTATGTATATATGTGATGGGGTGGAGAGTGCTTCCGTAAGCCGTGGTATAGGCAACCTTTCTAGGAGAAGCAAATCTCTGATTAAAAAAAAAACAATAAAGCGAGAGACCAGTACCCGCATTAAGCTGGTCTACAGTTTAATTTGCTGCTGGCTATCTTGCTCTTGCTTGTTGCTGGATCTCAACATTTTGAACCGAGAGAGAGATTTAGCTGTCGTACAAAGCTAAGACTCTGTAACATCATCTTTGTATAGATACTCCCTCAGGCATTTGGGGTCATGGACGTGAAGTGTCCGAGGGAATGGCACTCGTCTGGCAAGACGTTGCAATCATCATGTATGTATATACATATATATATATATATATATATATATATATATATATATATGGATCTGTGTGGGTGTGCTTGTGTAATTATGCTTTAATAATCAGACACATAACGCGACACACACAAAGTCATCTGTCAATAGGATTAATATATATATATATATATATATATATATATGCATATTTGTGGGGGTGTATTTTAATTTCTTCTTAGTTATTATCGTTCTTGGTAAGGAACGAACCTATAGCCTTAATAAAACTGCCCTTCGTATCTGATAGTTAGCCAACGTATGACTGTCCAAACTAGCACAATCCATCCCCGTGCATTAAATAAGGGGTTCAGTACAAAATTTCATCTAGGTTCCGGGTTTGATATAAATATTGCAACGTACTGTTAGAGCATTCTTAAGTTTTTAAAGATGGCTTAAATCTTTCTTTTCAGTTCGCTTCACCTTTTTGATGAATTTCAAATAGGCTTCCTTGTAATATTAAAACTTTCTATACGCAAGTTAAAAAGGGAACAGATTTCTTACTTTTATTATTTAGAAAAAGGAGTAATGTTAAAAGTAAAATGGTTTATTTAAAGGGAATTTGGAGTATTGCTAAGAGTGCCGTTCTAATTTTGGTTATTGGAACGGAATAGCAGTTACATCGTGCTACTGTGTCGAAATGAAATGTAGTCCAACCGATAAAATTAGCCTGATTTATTTAGCGAGCTTTCACACCTAAATTTCAATGCTTCCAACCTATGCCATCCATTGCGTCCCTCTCTATCTCTTTCTTTTTTCTTTCTCTTTCTCTCAACTTGAAATCTACTATTGCAATATATGCCACTTCCATATTTTATCTCTTAAAATTCGTAACGGTGACTTTTTTTTCATTCAGCTTGCTCTATTTTCTTCCTTAATTTTCTTCTATTTGTTTTCACTTTAATATTATCTCTGATTTCTTTTGATTTCGTATTCATTCCACTATCGATTCTCGTTCTCCTAATTTGCTGACTTATTCCTCTTATTATTTTTCTTCCATTTTTTTTCTCTTTTGTTTTTTTCTTATTTGCTGGTTGTATCCGCTTTCTTTTTCTTTTCTTTTTTTCTTGTTTCTTCCTTTTCTTTTTAATCACTCAGTATATCCATCCATATCATTAACATATTTATTTCTTCTATTTTTTTTTTCATTTTTCGAACGTTTTTGTTTCTTTGTGTTGTTCTCGTGCTTCCTGTTTGTTTTTTTGTTTTTTATTGTTGTTTTTGTTTTCATCTTTTTTGTTATTAGTCTTTGTATATTACCATGTTATTTTTATTTATTTATTTATTTATTTATTTATTACTTGTCTGGGATTGGTGCTATTTTGCACTTCTTTTCTTCTTTTTCCTCTTTTTCTGCCTTCTTCTTATTTTTTTTCCTTCTTGCTTTCTCATTTTTCATCATCATCATCATCATCATCATCATCATCATCATCATCATCATCATCATCATCATCTACTGCTACATCTTCTTTTTTATTTTTATATTTCTTCATTTCTTTCATACCAATCATCAATGTCAATTTTTTTGCACGTTTTCCATTGTTCTTGTCGTTCTTATTTTTTTCTATTTCTCATTTTATTGTTTTTGTTTTTTTTTGTTATGTGGTTTTCATCTTTTTTGGTTTTTTTATTGTTCTGTTTTTCATATTCTTTTTTTTTGTGTGTGTTTATTGTTGTCCTTCTCTTTCTCTTCTTTGCTTGATCTTTTCCTTTGTTTGTTTCGCCCCAACTATCTCAGGCATTTATATTTTTTTCTGCAAGTTTTTTTTTCTTTTTTCCTTCTTCATCATGTTAATTGGTTACCTCATCATCACACTCCTTTTTTTTTTCATTTGTAAAGATTTTAATGTCGTTGTTTACATCATCTATATATTTTCTTTATGTTAATCATTTTGTATTTGTGAACTTCGGATTCCTCTTCTTACTTTCTCCACACTAACCCATCCTCTTCACGTTTTTTGCTCTTTTCCTCAGCGCACCTTGCCTTATTCATTCCTAGTTCCATTCACACTTTCCATCTACTCTCTCTCTCTCTCTCTCTCTCTCTCTCTTATATTTAAATTTACCCTCTAATCCCCCTTAACCTCGTTGTACTTGATCTCGTTCTCGTTCGGTTTGTATTTCCCTTTCCTTCGCTGTTTTGTCGACTCAGCCTCGTTTTGAAATATTCCATGTCTGGGAATTGCCAGCTTCGAGCAACGAGCCACGAGTTCGATTTTTCCCTTCGAAAATCCATCAGTTATACTTCCGTGTCTATGTCTTCCTGTCACGATGCAAACTTATCAAATGTTAGCGATAAGAAACATGCATTACTCTTGTTGTTTCTTTGTTTGTTTTTTGTTGTTGTTATGCCGGAGCAAACAGCTCGAACACGATGTGCCTCCAACCCTTTAAAAACTCTCCACGCTACCATTTTCATACCACGTCGACCCAGTCCCACGTGAATGCGCAGAGAACGTGATATATAAGGAAAAGCTCACATGTATTCAAATGAATCGACAGGCAGTGCAATACATATATTTATATCTATATACTACTTGAATATATCATATATATGCATACTAGCAGATGTGGCCGGCGTTGCCCGGTATTAAACGTAACGTTAAATTCCTTAAAAAAAAACCGAAGTTAAAAAACTGAAAGAAACTGAGACCTCTGCATGCGAATATTATGTTTTTTTTTTTCTAAACAGTTTACTTCTTATAAGTAAAAGTACATGAGCTGAGATTGAAACCAAAACCTAAAAACAGCGAGTCAAAGAGAGAAACGATAAGGCCAGCTTGCCGCGATCTTTGGACGTGGTTTCAAACATACTTATTCTTAACATAAAGAAGCTGTCACGTGAAACAGTTGACAAATAGATAAAAGTCCGATTACCCACGTAGGAATTTCACAATTTTTACCCCTATCAACCCCTTTTAGAACACTAATTCTTTAAAAAATCACATTTCTGAATACCCCGCATACCAATTTTCAAGTTTCTAAATAAGCTCGTTTAGTATATAGATTGGGAGTTGTCCTCACACACTCATTCTCAATTTTTATAGATATATAGATATAATATGAAGTAATGTAATATATTACCTCCGTATATATATATATATATATATATATATATATACATATATGTATATATATGTATATATGTATATATATATATATATATTCTGTCTCTAATTATTAACAATGCTTAATAGGTAGATATGGCTTAGTAGTAGAGTAAAAATATATTCATGGCAAGTAAGCTACGCATAAAGTTTTATATTTCCCAGGGAAATCATCAGCGTAATAAATAATCACACAGGGTGAAGAAGGGAATATATAATTGATTATGAGACGTTTTATATAATTGCTTTTCAATAACTATATAAAGGCCCTTGCTAACGCATGAATCCTAGAGTAGGGATTCTCGGTTTAGCATTTGAATTCCCTATCATATGCCAGAACATTTGTATACACAATCATGCACACCCGAATTCATATATATATATATATATATATATATATATATATATATATATATATATATATATATATATATATATATATATATATATATATACATATATATATATGTATATATATATATATACATATATATATATGTATATATATATACATACTTACATATATATATATAAATATATATATATATAAAGGTGTTATATTCTATAATGAATGACTATAAAACTGTGTTAAATTCTATATTAAAACTACTTATGAGGCTATAGCCACTCAACGTATTCACCCAACATATTCACCTAACATATTCACTCAACATAGTCACTCAACATAGTCACTAAACATAATCACTCAACACAATCACTAAACATAATCACTCAACACAATCACTCAACATAATCACTCAACATATTCACTCAACATAGTCACTAAACATAATCACTCAACACAATCACTCAACATAATCACTCAACATAATCACTCAACATAATCATTACAAATGGTCACTAAACATAATTACTAAACATAGTCACTAAACAAAAGCACTCAACACAATCACTCAACATAATCACTCAACATATTCACTCAACATAGTCACTAAACAAAATCACTCAACATAATCACTCAACATAATCACTCAACATAGTCACTCAACATAATCATTAAACATAGTCACTAAACATAATTACTAAACATAATCACTAAACATAATCACTCAACATAGTCACTAAACATAATCACTCAACATAATCACTCAACATAATCACTCAACATAATCACTCAACACAATCACTCAACATATTCACTCAACATAGTCACTCAGCATAATCATTAAACATAGTCACTCAACATAATCATTAAACATAGTCACTAAACATAATTACTAAACATAATCACTAAACATAATCACTCAACACAATCACTCAACATAATCACTCAACATATTCACTCAACATAATCACTAAACAAAAGCACTCAACATAATCACTCAACATAACCACTCAACATAATCACCCAACATAGCCACTCAACATAATCATTAAACATAGTCACTAAACATAATTACTAGACATAATCACTTAACATAATTACTCAGCATAATCATTCAACGTAATCACTCAACATAGTCACCCAACATAGTCACTAAACATAATCATTAAACATGGTCACTAAACCTAATTACTCAACATAGTCACGATGCGTACAGCTTGTTTGAGACATTTCCTCTTTACTGTTTTTCGCAGTCTAGAATTTTTACTTTCTCCCATGATTCTAGATGGTTTCTTTTCCCCTATATATTTTTTCAATACCTGCATGTATTACGGTTTTGCGACGTTCTTTTAATTTTAATTTAGTGGGCCACATGCGTCACCTTTTTATATTCTCCCATACTTTTATGCAATTTAAAACATGCAGTGCATGGTTCTAGTTGCCTCAAGACTAAGCTTAACGGTTTTCGGCGAATGTAGTCGTTACTTATGATATAAGGATTTCATATTCTCTTATGTTCATTCAAACAAGTTCTTCACTATATTACTGCCTCCATTGCGGCGAGTTTGTGCGGGGAATTCTGTGATGTTTGATCAAAATTTATCGGAGATGGTGTGATTCTCTCTGTATTGTATTGTATTTTTGTCGTTGTAAATGCCGTAAAGATTACGGACGCTTTTTGTAAAAAAAAAAAAAAAAATAGTGAATTACGTTGTATAGCAAAAAACAAACATCTTGAAACAACTGGAATCAATTTTACTGATATTTTGTGATTTGTACATAATTGAAATAGGAAAAATATTATATATATATATATATATATATATATATATATACATGTACGTACATATATATAATATATATATATATATATATATATATATATATATATAGTAATTTATAAATATATATGGCGATTAAGCTACACTGAATATTCCGCGTTTTATCCACTCTAGGATTCTTCAGGCTTAGTCGCATAAGCCTGAAGAATCCTCAGTGTAGCTTAATCGCCATATATATTTTATAAATTACTAACTAGCTCAGCTCTACCTACGTATTGAGCACTTTTGAAGTAAATACTTAAAGTTTACGCATAAATTTATACTTTTGTATATTAATTTTATGTGAGTAAATGAAGTACTTATATATATATATATATATATATATATATATATATATATATATATATATGATTTTATAATTATATGATTTTATACATACCATTTTATATGATTTTATATATATGATTTTATAATTAACCGATTCGCTAGAACAGACCCACATTTTATGCTCATCTCAAAATATTAAGCTCTATCGACCACACATGCGTACAACTGTTGGGCTGAAGAATGACTCTACTAAAATAATAATAATAATAATAATAATAATAATAAAAATAATATATGCAGATAATTATATAGAAAATATTAGTAATAGACTGAAACAATTTTAGATATGTATAATTGCTAAAACTGAAACATTTTGAGATGAGCCTAAATCTGCCGCTTATTCTTAGAGAACGGTATATTATAAACGTTTTTATTGCTCTAGTTTTCACTATCGAGCTTTCTAAATGAGCGTTGTGTTATTAACATTTGTATTTGAATACAAAATTTGAAAATGTTTATTTCACTTATATATACGTGTGTATACGCAGCAGCTTACTAAACATAAGCTCTTATTTTTTTGCTAGTTGATTATTGATTTTAGTAATTTGCGTAAAGGGACGTTTCAAAGTGATATATATATATATATATATATATATATATATATATATATATATATATATATATATATATATATGTATATGTGTCTGTGTGTGTAAGGGTGGATATGTGTGTTTGTGCCTGCGTTGGTGTCTGTGTATGTGGTGTTTGTCTGCTTCCACATATTTCTACATGGATATGTAGAAATATATAGAAAAAATAATCCACCTATTGAAGCGAAGAAATATTTAAAAAGGAAAGTCATATTAATGGTTTAAGAAAATCGAAACTCACGAGGAGAGTGTGTGTTAAATCAACAAAGTGTGGATGAAGCCGAACTAAATATGGAATGTATACACGAGATTATTACATCCATTTGTCTGAGCGTATGAATTTATTAGAAAAGAAAAGGGCAAATGAGGCTTTTTATCATCATAAAGTGTGTTCACTGCGCATGTCCCTGTTAGAGAACGCGCCAGTGTGTCGCCAAGCCGTGCGCTTTGCCGAATTGTCATTCAATATTACTAAAATTCCACACAATGCATCAAAGCTTTAAAACGGAATGGATAAAAGGGGATCCTAAAACAAAGCAATAGTTTTTTTAAACATTATTTTCGTTTTCATTTGTGTTTGTATTACATACTGTTTGATTTTTTGTTATTTACCATTCAGTTCTTTTCCTTCGTCATAAAAAATCGTATATGTCCAAATTAATTTGACTCAGCAGTAAGTAGTAAAATTGGCTACATTACGAACTAGTCCTTTTGATAGTATATCTTTAACTACCACACATGTTAGAGCTGATTTCTACTAAATCTAACATTAATTAATTTGACTTAAAACTATCCTACGTAGAATTATCTCCCTTGAATAAGAACTCACATCTATTATTTCTCTTTGAATAAAAACACTATTCTCTAAGATTGTCTATGTTGACTTAAAGCTCTCCCGTTTCAATACTACCTCTATATTTTATTTATCAATTAATTTGACTAAGAAATCCGTCAACTCTATCACCCTTTACACTAGATCAAGGGTCTCCAAATTTTAAACAGGCATGGGAGGAGGGCATATTGCTGACTTTTTAGACCTACATGGGCTTAAATAAAACAAAAAATGACTTGGAGGTGTTTTATACTGTTTTGTCATTATATTTGCTTTTAGGGAAACCGGTCTTCTCATTATTTTAATAATTTTCTATACAAAAAGAAAGACCCTCAGATTAGTTCACACATTTTCATTAAAACATGTTTCCTTGATATTTTTACGTCTTCTATAGAGCTCCATGGTCCCGATTAAAGATTTGGGAGGGCGCAATCTGGCCGTCAGGCCGTAGTTTGGAGACCCCTGAACTAGATTATCTAGATTAACTCATTTTAATCAAAACTTTAAAGTTTGATTTAAATTTGCTTCACTACGATCAACTCATATGTAAAATTATACTTCTTGACAAATACTCTTTATTATATCCATTTAATAAGAACTCTCTAGTTTAAGATTTAGTAGTTTGAATAAGAACCCCTGTTTAATTATCCCCTAAATTATCCACACTCTCTAGTCTCTAGTCTAAGAATATCTTCGTTTGGTAAGATGGTCAAGTCTCATTATCCCCCTTGAGTAATAATTCCGTAGTTTGCAAAAACTGTTATATTCAGATAAGCAGTAATCTATGTGGACAGTAAAAATATACTACGTATTTGGTAAACATTAATTCAATCTCTTTCCCTGTCATATGTTTAATGCACATGCATAATAGCATTAAAATAAATATACATCAATCAGCAGAAACGTTTAATAATTTGCAACACAGAGATGAGTATTTTACTTGTGGAGATCATTTCAACTATTTTAAGTCAGGTTTTTGATAAGAGTTTTTATTTTTACACAGTTGTGTGCACGTAGAAAGCAGAGTTATTGTATGTTCAACACGGTACAATCCACGCATAATCAACGTAAGGTGTTTGCAATACCGTAAGAATGTTGCATATTTTCAAGGAAATTAGAAAAATAGTTTCATAAGAACCATAGGTAATGGCCAGATTCTTTTAATTTAAAGTTATCGGATACGAATAGAATGTACTGACAGAATCACTTCATCACCATCATTTCCCCCAACGCAACAATAGAATTTTCTTGAAATGAATTTTGTAGATTGTATGATGAAGGCTTCTACAAAGTTTAAGCAATTGCTAGTACGTCATTTATATTGACGAGGGTAAAAACACGAAACACGCACATATGTTTGTATATATATATATATATATATATATATATATATATATATATATATATATATATATCTGTCTGTGAATATTAAATAAAACATTTATTTATTAAAAGTGTATATTACGCTCCGATACGTTGAGCCCTTCGGGAGAAATTAAATTAAAGATTCAAATTTCGTCACGACGCGAGGAATTCTGTTAGAATAGCTTTTGTTGTGTTTACATTTAAATTACAAGGCGAATTTCTCTCGCATTTCAAACAAATGACTATCACGAAGGCCTGAGGGTTAGAAGACGGAATTAATATTACTTCGATTTGAGTTTGAATCATCCGATAGGCTTTCCGTTGTTCAGCCATACGAGTGTAGAAATAGAATACATATACATATATATATAGTATTTACTTATTAAAAATAGTAATATATATATATATATATATATATATATATAGAGAGAGAGAGAGAGAGAGAGAGAGAGAAACAGAGAGACAGAGACAGAGAGAGATTGTACTTATCATATCCCAATTCTCCCTTAATTGCTGTATAACTGAGATTTACTATCAATAAACATCTATGCCATCTTTGAAACGAGCGTACACGACATTTTTGTTTGCATTAAATTGTTGAAACGTATATAAATGAATGTGTCGTAAATGACTTTATTTGTACCATAAAATATATCATTAAACTTAGGAATATGATGCTAAAATAAAAATGACGAGATAATTTTTTATAATTCTTGAAGAGGCAGTTTGAGTTTGTGGATAAAATTTAGTTACTGTTGTAACATGCATATATATATATGTGTGTGTGTGTGTGTGTGTGTGTGTGTGTGTGTGTGAGTGTGTGTGTTTGTGTTTAGTCAACACGTGCTCATTTAAACTAACTACGTGTTACGGAATATATGGCAAACAGTATGTCATTATATTGAAAAGGAATCATGCGAAAACTGTGGATGCAACACAAACGGAGGAGGAGAGAGTAGAAAGTAAAAATTCGTTCTCCTATAAAGTGAATACCACAGAGTAGACCTTCGGATTTATATCACTTATAAACTTTAATAAAGAAGACAGCAACCATAGGAGTGACCTCCCCTCACACACACAACTCGCACACCTCCCGCCCCCCCTGCGGGTCTGGGCACCAAAATTCAAGCAATAACCATTGCCCTTGTGGCAATCAGTTATTGGTCAATGTAGGGGAAACCCTTCATACCAATTGTCACTATCTAGCTCCCCTACTCCCCGGGGAGCTACTCCCCATTTCTCCCTCACTCTCCACATTAAAAAACGGCCTTGTGCCTAATTTGCTCAATGGGGAAGCAAATAAATCCAA
>NC_136496.1:102910686-102913186 GCF_053919585.1 Euprymna scolopes | reverse complement strand
TCTTTCTTTTTCCTTCATCCATGCCTAAGACTTAAGTGTACTCTGTTTATTACCATATCTGTGGCTTATTATATCGACTAGATTTATCCGTTTTTATGAATGGATGCAAATGCGATTAATCCGGTTATGGCGTGGCGGGAATGTTTATTAAGTTAATCCAAAAGTTCCTCCAGTTACCGACAACGAAGAAATGAATCTAATGCAGCTATGTACAAAACGAAAAGATTTCTTTACGAGAAGAATCTGAGATCTTCACTTCTCGTAATGAATTCACATATACACGTTCGGATATTTTTTTTTTTTTAGTTAAAAGCTCCTATAAGTTTATAAGTTTGTTTTTTGTTAAAAAGTTTATTGAATTCCTTTTTGTAGATCATTTTAATTCGGCTAGCACGATTGTGCTTCTGAAAGATATCTGGATGTATGACTGGATATCTCAAGTGTGATTGGTTAGAAGTTCATTCGGTCAGTGTTAAGTTCATTTGGCGGGTGGGGGTGTTAAGTCTGCTTGGTGAACATTTTTATGATTTTTTTCTTTCAAAAATGAAAATATCAGACAAATGTTTACGATGGTGAATTAAGAGACATTTTGATAAGGCGCAGAAACGTATAAGTAATTTGATAGGATTCATCGCTGACTTTGTAAATTCTCTTTCACAGACGTAATGTTGCTAGTCTCGGTCGTTTATGTAAATACTATAATGGTATGTGTTCTTAAGCATTTTGTGATCTGCTTTCTTGGTTTGAATTGTTGATTTAATAGTTTCTATGTTTTGATAGGTCATTGTAATAGACTTTGTCATTTTAGTTGCTCTTTTCCAAGATCTTTTGAAACCCTCTTCGTGTTATTTGCTTTTGTAATGCCTAGCTTGATCTTTTTTAAAATAATTTTAATAGGCATCTCTTGTCTTAATATTGATCTTTCGTTTTTATTTATGTTATTTTATTTTTTTTAATTAGTTTCTTAAATAAAGTGGCGTCAGACCTTGTCTGGATCGATCCACATACAAAAATTTATGTCACACATACATCTAGCATAATTGATGTCCCTAGTTTTTTTTTTACACGGTGTTCAGCACTTATCAAGACCCGGAAGCCATTCAGGGATAAGGGTTATTGCAAGTACAGTACGTTAGTGTGGAGATTTAATGAAGTGTTTATTTAAGGGTGCGGTTCATTAGGAATTTGTTTACGTTGGACTTGAAGACATCCAGGTTGTAGTCAGGTGGGAAGCAGGCAGACGGAATAGAGTTCCACAGGCGTGCAGTTCTAAGAAAGAAGCTTTGTTCATGGAATCTACGTTTTGATTTAGGCACAGATAAAGAGTGGGGGAAATTTTTGACAGTGGATATAGCTAGACGGGTGTTTTTCGTGAAAGATTGGCGAGGGGGGACCAGAGATTGGAGTCCCTAGTATTTTCCCTCAATGTCAAGAATTTATTAAGGGGGTACCTGTTGATGCATTACTAGTATATAGGATCAGCTATTTGGTTTAAAACATCCAACTTTCGGAATAGATTAGGTTAACACGAAATGCATTGTTGCGACGATAAACTATGTGAGCGACGTTGGTGTTGGAAAACCTTAAGCAACTGCGGTGGAACGACACTGCATGCGCGTGATAGAGGTAAATGAAAACTGGGAGCGTCTGCAAAAAGCACATTTTCTGATGAACACCTGAATCGACTAAGTTAAAAAAAAAAACAAAAAAAAACAACGAAATATTCGTCCCCAAAGGCAGTTTGATTCGATGCTCGACATGGTAATAGATCGATTCGTTGCGGTAGCTACTAAGCAGAGTCCCATGCGACTGTGTTGTGTTTATTATTATTTCTCTATCTACTAAATTATGTTTTAGATCGTCGCAGGGGATTTGAAGCTTTACGCTTGATTTTAGCGAATCGCTAATCGTATACAACGGTTTGTTTTCCACAGAAAATAATCTTATGCTAGTAAAACTATTGCATCTTGTCACGTGATGAAGATATGAGTAAACGTTTCCCTACTTCACCAAATTTCACCTTATATAAAAATTTTGTGAATAGTCTTTATCCCCTTAAACGGCACTTTATATGCATACAATTTTTAATGATCCTTTATGTACCAGCTATTTTCAACCCTTCATCCCTCACTGATCCCTTAGGCTTATGCATTTCCCCATTTACCTCCTACTCCAATACAACAAAAGAAAATGCAAAGCCATCATAAAGTGACAGAAAAAAAGGTTAACAATAACCTTTTTTTATTGTTTAGGTCTTGAAGTTTTGTATAAAAACAATATTATACATTAAAAAAATTAAACCTTTTCTAAATAGAAAATTATGACGTCAATTTATATGACGTTTCCTAGACCTACAAAGAAAACCAAGATCTGAAAAGAAAGATAATTATTTTTAAATTATCAGGTATTTTAGTTATTTTTCCCGGCTATTATATATACTATTTTTCCGCCTAGGAGTAGATTTGCTTCCGGTTGAGAATCTCTCTTACACACAGACACA
>NC_136496.1:102898186-102905686 GCF_053919585.1 Euprymna scolopes | reverse complement strand
AGTCAAAAGCAATAGATCTGAAGGCGTTAAAAAAACTGACCTCTGCGGTCTCTACAAAATTACTCAGACAATTATTGGTCTACACATTTAAAAGTTCACATAAAGTGTATTCATACATAAGCCAAGCTTATAATTGGTTTTTGACTGTAAATTTGGCTCCTACGGGGTCAAAGTTCAAAAGCTATTTAACTAATTTTGGGTCAAAACATTTGAAATTTAGCATATAATGATATTCAGACATGCAGCAAGCTTTTTAATCAGTTTTTGGGCGAACAGTTGGCTGCCAAAACGTCAAAATTGAAGGAGTTTACTTTGCAGACTCTACCAAACTCATCCGCCAATTTTGGATCTCAACACTTGAAATTTTAGATGTAGGTTACCTGGACAAGTCAAACTTTTAATATATAAATACGTATGCACATAAAGTTATGAACAGTACATAGGGCCCGAGCAAAACTGGGCTGCACTGCTAGTATATATATATATATATATATATATATATATATATATATATATATATATATATATATATATATATGCATCATTTGATCTCTAAGCATATTTCATTAAGTAAAATAGACGTGTTTTGTCAATTAATTCTGTTTGTAATTATTTCTAACTTCCGAATAACGGGCTTAAGGAACTGGCATATGCAATCGCCATACTTGTTTTAAGACCGAGTACTTTCCAATTTTTCTGGCGTTATTGTAGTTTTGAACAGTACCATAAGTAAAACAGAATTGACTATTTGCATTATTAAGATTCTTCGGACAACTGTTCTCATCTTATGCATTATTTTCACAACGTTTCGGTCGATGTAACCTATTTATTATTATTTATGCGGACGATACCATAATCTGTGACACCACTTCAAAGGCCAACAATGATAAAAACATCTTTCTTATTCTCTCTCTTGTGATTTTAATAACGCGATACAACGGGGAAAAGGTGGCTGGTTAATTGTAATGCATCAAAAACCAAGCTACTCTCTTTACATCATAATCGCTCTTACCCTCATCATGCCCCAATTGAAATGTACGGCTCCTGTCTTGGGGAAGCTTTTAGGACTGACCTTCTTGATCTGAAATGGAATGCATACATCAAATCTGTTGCCGAATTTGCTGCAAAAATGGTTGGCTTTCTCTCCGCCAGTAGGCATCTCATCTTATCCTTTATAAGTTGTGACTTCCAAGTAAAAAAAAAAACCCGCAGCCCTTCTTTATATGGATCTTTTCGAATTCAGAAATCTCTCTGTCGAACTCGGGAATCTTTAAAGAATTTCGAATTAAACCCTTTATTTAATCCACGGAAGTACCATATCTCGTTTCATCAGCCATGAGTGGACACAAATCCAAAGTAATTGGAAAAAAATATTGCGGACCAATAACATCGCGAGGTCTTCATTCACGGTGAACGTCCACAGAATGTCCCGCAGTAATATATTACATATGAAAGATGCTGATGTGTGATTTCCACAGGTCCCGCTAGTATATATAACTACACTACCATTTAAAATAGTTCTTGCAGCAGTTCTTGCTCCATCTTTAAATTTCCCCTCCCCTAAAAAAAGTCTCGTCGTTTACAATATTTTATTTCCTTCACATTCGCATTGTTTCCATGTGACTAAAATGGCCAGTAACGTTACGATGACTAACTCGTTATCTTGTTCTCTTCTCACCGACCAAATGGTGTATTCCCTCGCGGATATACACCAGCTTGTGTTTCATTTACCCTCAGCGTTCCAAGGCTGTTTTTGTGAAATCAATACGGCGCCAATAATTGTCAGTCTTTCTGCAAAAAGCGCTATCGTTTTCTTGGAATTGCAGAAACTCAACATAAAATCAAATTTCAGGCGACAGAAAATTACAATGTTCTTTTCGAACAGTCAGCTACGGCCATTTTATGAAGTTATACGCATGCGTATAGAAAGATATTCTCCATAGAAATACAAAGTAAGTAATGTAACGGATTCTGATTATTCTCAAATAAAAAGTAATGTCATGCTAATATCTTTCTTGTTAAATAGCACAAATTTTCCTTCTACCATCTCATAATGTAATTATTTAATGAAATGATAAACTCAGTACGAATCTGCACCAATTCTGTTATTTCCGGTAGAACTTAGGTTATACAACTAACAGTTCTTAAATGAGATATTATCAGTATTAATAGTGATCACTTAAAAAAAACAAAACAGTTATTGACTCATTGACATAACCAGGAATTCGACATTTGAAAAAAAAATATTCCCAGCTTTTTTTGGGTCTTCGACAAAAATCCTATTCCCTCTCACAATTTCTGTTTATTCATGATTTTTTTTTATTTTGATTTTTTGTGTTTGTTTATTATTGATTTTTTTTCTGATTGACAACAATTACTTTTTTTTAGAATTTTAATGAAAACAAACCTTACGGTTTGAGTACCTTCCTGTGTAAATCTGGATGGTGCTTAACCTCATCATTATTTCCATCTTCCTAGGCATTTCATGTTTATTTCATGTGACATCATCAGCAGCTGTTGGGATTATCCTACTATTTTCACGAGGGGTGGAGGGCGAGTATATTATATTATGTAATCCTCCTCTTTTTCTTTTCTTCTTATTATTTGTAATCACTAGGAGATCTCAACAAATTACGATCACTGATTACTGGTGGTGTTCCCTGGAGTCTGCGTGACAACAAATCCCACCAGATTTCCAGTACTCTTTCCCTCTTTCGATGATTTTTGCAAATAACTTTTTTGTTGTCGGTAGCGACCGTTAGTCTTCACTGGAATGTGGGTAACAATAAGCCTGCCTAAGGCTCCAGTATTCTCCGCGCTCGTCAAGTTGAGATCTGTTTTTGTTATTGTTATCATAATTATTATAATAAATAATATAATGTAGTAATGTTATCATTATTATTATTATTATTATTATTATTATTATTATTATTATAATGATTATTTTAATACTATTACAAAATGTTTTGCTAGCCTGAGAGGATGGTATTATGAAGATAGAATAGATGCTTAACTAACCACATATTTCCCATTTCAGTATATGTGCCTAAATTTAAACGTGGATTCCATGAACAAAGATTCTTTCCTAGAACTACTCGCACGTGTTACTCTTTTCTGCTGGTCTGCTTCCCAGGTGGCTACAATATGGTCGTCTTCAAGTCCTATGTAAACAGGTTCTTGCTGAGCCGTCCCCTTAAATAATCAAATTATACCAAATTCTTCACTACTAACGATTACTACGCCGTTATTTCAATGAAAACCGTACACCATAAACCTTTGTCCTCGAGTGGCCTTTGTGTATTGATAAGTGCTACCCCTTGTCTGAAAAAGTAGACATACGCACTTTCTTGGTGTATAGTATTATGGCAACAGAATAGACAATATGTCGCCACTCCAATAAAAGGAAAGAGGTACTATCTTGGAGTATCGTATTCTAACTACAGTACATATAGTATACTACACATCTCAAATAAAAATAGGAAGCTGGTTCTAAGACAATAGGACGGAGATTACACTCCCTCCTGAATAAAAATAGTGTATTAATCTGAGATAGTATAGTAAAACGCATTAAGCATTAAAAGCGAGTATAGATGTCCATTATTAAGAGAAATAATATGGAAAAGTTTCGACTTCAAACAGTTACCAACTTCCCAGTATTACTTTAAGTGGTTCCTTATTGTCTATTCGTTTGTTAAAATATTGAGTTTTTATAGAAACAACAGCGTTTCGACATTCCTCCTAGTAAAAAATGTACATTCTGGATTGGGCAAAAAATTTAAAAGTTGCTTCAGTTTAGAAGGAATTCTCCTGAACTGACTGATGATAAACATGGTGAAATGTAATATTTAACAATTACTACACTTTACTCATAAACACGGAGAAACAGTCGGACGATGATGACGAGAATGATTACCACGTGTTGACCCAACTATAGGTACGGATGAGCGTGTAATAACAATTTAAAACATGTTTTGACAAATTGACGAAGGAAACAATATGCGAGCAGATAACATCTCATGAAGCTAGGTCATTCAGTTCGATTTCCGCATTGTTATTTTGGCATTTATTTTTAATTGTTTTTAATAACAGATGTGTAAAAGGCCATAAAGAAACAATGCTGTTCATTGAATAATTTGGAAAAACCCTCCCGTAACAGTATTTTCTTTGATTATACTGTTTCACTTGTTCTATCTAGGTTGTAATTAAATTCTTAAAATACCCGAGGCTTGTAAAATAGGTGGCGTCTGATAAACACGTCTGAATACTTCTTGCTCCGGAGTGGCTCTTTAAGGATGAGCATGATTGAGAGAGAAAGAAAAAAGGAAAGAAATGAGAGGATAAGCAGTGAGATTCATTGATAGATGAATGAACGAATGAATGAATGAATGAATGTTTTTTGTTGTTTTTTTTATTTGTAGCTGATTTTACAACTTACAAATAGTGTTACGGAGCCGTTATCTGAGCAGGCATTTCCGATTAGCAAACATTCTGGATACGAACGAACAGCAACGAAAGAGAAAGAGTGAGAGTCAAAGAGTAAGACTGATGGGGGGGGGGGAGATGCAGAGAAAGTGAGAAAGAGAGAGGGGAATCGAGAGAAGGAAAGCAAACAACTAATACGAGGGAGAAACTTGTAACTGAAAAAAAAAATCCTATCGATCCGTACTATACAGAGATACCGCCAGCAATCGAACCGTACCAGTCGGCCCACCAATCGAGCAAGCAAACAGCTAGAGCCAAACTCTCACCGGCTGATCTGACATACTCATACCACCGCTACCACCACTAGCTTCTTGGCTGCCGCCGCCTCCGCCTCCGATGTCGTCATTCTCCAGCACTCTGTTTCTCTCCCTTCTTCTCTGCAGTTTCCCGTCTTCGAAGCTTCTCGCGTTTCCGACAAACTCCGCTCCGACAACTACCGGCCTGTTTCGCATGAAAGTTCAGTATTTCTTTCAGCCATCCTTCCCCTTTTATCAACTGATTTTTTTTATATATATTTTCTCCCTCGTCATAATCCTCGCTTACTTAAACTCTTTTCGCATCTCTTTCTTTTTCTCTTTCTCCACTCTTTCCACCTCTAACACACATATACTCACACGCACCCACAGTCCACTTATTATATCTGCGTTTCTGTCCTCCTCGCCTCCTCTCTCGCATCTCACTTCTATATCATACACTTTGTCTGGCAACACTTTTTCTCTAATTTATCTCGTATCGCCTCTCTTAGTCTCTCTTTCTCAATTCATATTAATCTCATTCGTTTTATTTCTCTCTTAAATACACACTCTATTTTCTCACTATCAACCCCAGACCCATCTCTATTTATCTCTTTATCTATCTCTAACTAATCTCTATCATATTTGAAAAATTAAAAATATTCATCAAAGTACACACACACACACACATACACACGCATGTATATATATATATATATATATATATATATATATCAGGCATAAACCTGACGAATTATCATGAGAATGAAACACGGAATACCCTGTGTAGCTTAATTCCCATATATATTTTAACAACTTATTACCTAGCTCTACCTATGTATTTAGCACTCTTGAAGTAAATACTGAAAATTTATGCATAAAATTATATCTGCGTATATTGATTTACGTGAATAAAAGAAGTTATATATATATATATATATATATATATATATATATATATATATATATAAATTAAATAAAAATTACAATTAAATTGACCACAATGATCCAAGATGGTAAAACTAAAGTATATTATAAATATTAAATAATTAATATTTATAAAGTAATCTCAACCAGATGTAAAAGCTCGATAAAACCAAATTATAATAAGCTTATTAAGTGTTTCCTTTTCAGATTAAATATGTTTTTAACTCTTTTTCAAAGTGTTTTTAACATGTTTTATTAACTGTTTGCTCTTATATATATATATATATATATATATATATATATATATATATATATATACATACACATATATCTATACATTTGTGTGTGTGTGTGTGTGTGCAAAGAAATAAAAATATGCATCAAACTGGGGGCAGGATTAAATAAGTGTACGGTGATTACGAGGGCAACAGTGTAGGATTCGTTACAGGTGGAAATGTGGGTATAAATTGATTATTTAAGTGGGCGGCTCAACAAGGACTTGTATACATTAGACTTGAAGACGACTATGTTATAGCTAGCTGGAAAGCAGACCAACAAAACAGAGTTCCAAAGGCAGGCAATTCTACGAATAAAGCTCTTTTGTGTTTAATGTTTCATATAGATAAGAATTAATTTCAGTTCTTAACTATCACAGCTAAGACATGCATAGAATATATGAAGACAAAAATGTATGTATAAATAATGGGGTTTATACTATAATTCCACTCTATCAGTTATTAAGAACTATTATATATGCATTAGAGTTTCTATACATTAACAAAACCATAATAAAAGTTTTATAAATATGTGTTTGTATTCTCTCTCTTTCAATCTCTCTCTCTCTCTCTCTCTCTCTCTCTCTCTCTCTCTCTCTCTCTCTCTCTCTCTCTCTCTCTGAGTCGGTAACAGCATTTTTTCATTCCGCTTAATATTTCATGTGACTCTCTATTTCTTATCATAATATTTTGTTTTTTTATTTTTATGTATAAACTTTTCATTTTATTATACACACTCGTACAACCATTCTTCCTCTGCTTTTTTCCCCTCGATCTTTCTTTTGTCCCTCTTTTGCTTAGATCTTGTGACTTTTAGCTGTTTCCATCCCTTCCCTTCTTTCGGCCGTTGTGGCTACTACGTCTAAATCACTTTGCTACCTGTTCGCGTTCGATTGTGATCTTCAAACGCCTACCTACACTATACTTACCTACCAAACAAACAACCCTATTGGAGAACGTCAGTCGATTACTTTCCTTGCAACAACAACATGTGTTCTAGCACCCGTACTACACTCTGCATTACCCTCACCCACTACAAAGTCTTATAATTACGGTCAATACACACGCATACTCAATCTCTTTTTCTCTTCCTTCTCTCTCTTTCTCTTCATTTCGTACATACATACACATACATTTATTAAAAGACTAGTAGGGAGACACGACGTTACCCGGGATTAAATGATGATTAATGAATGTTTCAGACTCCCATATTTTTTTATTGTCATCGAAACCGGTGGAATCGGCCATTTTTCTATCAAATATATTGATTTTCTGTTCTAGCTGGAGAACTTCGCAGTGTACCGGGAGGAAGCTTCACGTGCCTCCCTGCAGTGACTTAGACCACTTTACATTGTAGTTTACATTGCACTGTAGAGAACAAACTGTTGATTTTATAAAATTATTTTTATATATAATTGCAGAAATTTAAGTTTAAAATACAAAAGTCAAGTACCATGCTTCAATTGTGCTCTAAACAGAAACATTCATTTCGAATGTGTCCCTGCCGTATCAACGACCCTACCATTGGTATTATATGCCTGTCCTAACTGCTTGTGCGGTAATAAAATCTGTCAAATGCACTT
>NC_136496.1:102843186-102893186 GCF_053919585.1 Euprymna scolopes | reverse complement strand
GTTGACAACGTATTTTTTTTACTGTGTACGTTTTCAGCGGCCTAATGTTTTGTTTGTTTGCCTTTTAAATTATCCAAATAAACAATTGTTAATAATTTCTGCATTTTTTTTACATCGTTCATTTTCGTATTACGTTTAAGTTATTTTAACGCAATTTTCTTACAAATAAATCTACTATTTTACAATGTATTGTTTTACTGTGTACGTTTTCAGCGACCCAATTTTTTTCCACGTTTAAATTAATAAATATTTCAAAATTTGAATTTAACTTTAAGTATTATGGTATCTGTTCAGTGCAGATTTTACCTATAAGTATGGCAAACCACTTATAATTAAATGACTCTAAGTTTTTTTTTCAAGATTAAACAATTATAAACAGAACGACTCATAGAAATATATCTATATTCTTTTTCATTTTAATATACTTTCATAGAAATGTTTCTGTTATGTCACAAAAATCTATATTCTTTACGTCACAAGTGTTACGCTCATACATGAATTCCATAGCTAATATAATATACTGACCCAACGGGTCACGGGTAGTCTAGTATATATATATATATATATATATATATATATATATATATATATATATATATATATATATATATATATACAGCGTGTCCAAAATGTCACTGAAGGGTTGAACATCTTTGTCATTTTACCATAAATATGTTTTTTTCTATTACAGTTATTGTATAGACAATATATTTTGGAAATTAATTACAATATTCTGCACAGTTGAAAGCTCTTTTCTAATAAAAGATTGTTCAACACTTGAAGCATCAAAATTTTCAAACAAGGGTGCAATATGCAGTTTAAATGAAAGAACTTCTCCGCATTTACTCCAATTTTCTGCAAATGTTGATTTTGCCAGATGAAGCCTACTGTTATCTGAATGAATTCGTTAACAAAATTACAAATTTGGGGGCTTTGAAAATCCAAGGGCAATACATCAAAAGCTGTCGCATCCCATAAAGTGCACTGTATGGTGTGCAGTAACGGAGGAGAAGATTATTATATCAGTGGAGGAAAGAGCAAGTATATAATATGTTTCTTATACAAACATTATTGGTTACACATGTGCAGACATGTTTGGGTAGAATCTCAATTTAGAAAGACTCACTTCATCAGAGCGAAAGAAAGAAGCGACGCGGAATTGTCTCATATAAAAATATTTTCTCTCAATATTTTTAAGACCACAAGATTAATTAATCTTTGATTTGTTTGGATATATGTTTAATCTGACGATTTTAAAGTAGAAATTTAAATTATGCTTTATTCAACTTTAATGCGTCTAGTTTAATTGAAATTTGATATGTTTGTATTCTTTTTATGAGAGACTGTAGCCATAATATATCGCCTTAAATCGCCGTTATAATACTCTAAAGAAAATTGGATTTGGATAGTATTTATTGATGGATGTTTAGACACTTTTGATAACATTTCATAATAATCAAAACTAACTGAATTTTCACGAACATTTTAACACTTACGACTTATTTCATAAAACGCAATCAAACTTAATATAATCCACCTTACTCACACTTACGCCTTCCAGCAGCTTCACAAGATTCATAATCATCGATTAATTATTTCTCACATAAATTGTATACATAAATATACATAGACATACACACATACTTAGCTGTATATAAAATAGGTATATAAGAAGATTTATAATCGGTCGACACTAAGAAAGCAAAGCTAATTTTGTTATAATGTTTATATCGTAATAATACGAAGGGGATTAAATATTGAAAAAGATTGTAATTAGAATCACTCTACGAAATTCTTTGCCGGATAGATCTTTCTTTTCTTTTTTCTTTTTTTCTTTTTTGAAAAACTGTTTCACATAATTCCAAGGATATTCTATTTAAAGTATCAACAATATGTTTTCTTTCACTTTTATGCATTTCTGAAATAAGAAATGAGTATTTGTATTATTTGGACTACTGTTTATCTTGAGATTTTTTTTTTTCACATTGTTTCTACCGATGTTATCTCCGACTTGAATTTATGTATTTTTTGAGTGTCGCCTTGGAGTTTCAAGTTTCAATCCTTAGTGCTAGCAACACTGAAATATACAATTGCGCATTATTAGGACTTCTACCCAGTCATGGTTGACGGAACAATAACGATAGTGTGTTGCCCCGTGGATGAAATAAATGGTTCCATTGTAAATTCTGTGCAGAATCACAAGTGCGAAAGATTCCCAGTAAAGACAAGATACACTGAAAAATGTCAGAAGTTACATCGGCTGAAACGTAGTGAAAATATCACTCCACGTAAGAATTAGTCCGAAGAGTCCAAATAAAATAAAGTCTTTCTTTTTGTTTATTTTTTATTATTTAATTATGATTTTGAACACAACAGTTTTTGGTTTATTGTAATAATTTATTTCTATATGATTCTCGATTTTCGAAAGCGCTCCTTTTAGATTATTGTATTTTATCATTGTTTGTCGAGAGATAAAAAAACAAAGAAGTTGTTATTATTATTATTATTATTATTATTATTATTATTATTATTATTAATAATAATAATAATAATAATAATAATAATAATAATAATAATAAATGTGATCTGTCGATCGATCAATAGTTTTGATATCAATAATTGCACGCTACTTTAATTGATGACGATCATCGATAATTAGTTCCATTAAGATAATATCGGCCTTTAGTTATTTATTCTTGGTTGGTTCGCTTTGTTTAATTTTGCGAATGCTTCACGCTCAAAGGAGTGGATTAGCGTTGTATGTATCCGAGGAACTGGAAGAGCGAGAGGAGCCGATACCAAGGCAAATGAAACTAAAAACAACAAACACATTCGTTAGAAAAAAAAGGGAGGTTGAATAAAGATGGCAACCATGTGGAATTTTTATCTTTTTTTTTCAAGAAAATTTCATTTTATTATCGGACGTCACGAAAATAAGTGAAGAGGGCAATTAAAATTAGTGTATAAAAAAAGATATATAAAAAATATTTGATGTTATGCGTTTACATTGTAGTTTTCTTGAGTTGGTTAAGTTTGTTTTTTTAAGTTCAAACTGATGAAAGAGAACCTAATGGTTATCAAGAATAACTTTCTTAATGCATAGCGTAGCATTTAATATTGGTATATACTGGATGGTATTTGATGGTATAAACTTTGCATCATTTCATGGTATTTACTTTACGACGTTTCATAGTGTATAACCTCGACATTTTTGGAATATACATTGTGACATTCTATAGTATATATTTTACATTTCATCATATATATAACGCATGATATCACATATGTAGTAAATGTCATAAATGATAAATAATTTACTAAAAAGTCAAAATACAGTCAATCAAATGAGGTAATACAATAGTATTATTTTTGCTGCATGCTAATATATTTTGATAAGTCTCTCTCTATACGTACGTGTATTTTTAGTATATATATATATATATATATCAATACATATATATATCAATGCATATATATATATATATATATATATATATATATATATATATATATATATATATATATTGATATTTTTGTTGATGAGGAGACTTTGTTTCAAAAAACTATATTATAAAATTATTGTCCATGACTTATTGTCTATCTCAATAAAAACATCGTTTCCGAAACGATCGTACAATTTATTGATTTATTTGTTCTTCCTTATAAAACCGATTTTTAATTTTTAATTTTAATTATAAATTATCAATCATCTTACTCAATATTAAAATAGCCCTTGGATATATATGCCTATCAAGCTTATATGTTTGCATTGCAACGAGCACTGTTTTCTTTTCTTTTAATTGTATTAATTTACTAATACATTAAAACATACTCTGCTCGTTGGACTGTTGTTCTAATACCCTTAACATATATATATATATATATATATATATATATATATATATGTATATATATATATATAATTGTAATTCAATGAATTTCAAAAACCTCCCATTGAAATGAAATGAAGTGGTTGAGTTTCATATCAAAGAATTTTTATTATTCTAAGCAAGACAAAGAATGCTTTAGAAAATTAATCTCCTTAACCTATAGGGTTTCGATGTCTACCATCTCATAAGAGGAGAGAAAATATTAGCAAATACTAATAAAGGTATGCACCCTATTTGCTAAAGTCAGTGAGACATGGAAAGTCAAAGTCAAAATAATAAATTTATCAGAAGTCCTGTAGCAAGAGGATTTGCAAAAAAGGATATGAAAGTTTTTTTAGATCAAGCTTGCTTGGTAAAATCCATGTTATGCGTTCTTTACATCCGTTTGGTAATAAGATCCAAGTTTTGTATTGGGTAATCCGCATAGCTGTGTAGATATCCGAATCGGGCAAGTGCTTGTATAAATTTGTTTGTGGGTCCCACGATAATCCTTGCCCTATCTATGAATACTCCTTATGTAAAATTTCAAATGTTTAGACAAGAAATTGGCTGATTAATTTGGTAGAGACCACAGAGGTCAATTTGTTAACGTTGATCCCAAGTTTTACTACGAAACATTTATTGTTTTGGGCTCAAATCAAATTACAAAGATTGGCCCAAGTCCAATAACCTAGCTTTAAAATTTCAAGTGTTTAGACCCGAAATTGGCGGAGAAGTTTGGTAAAGTTTTAAAAGGTCAAATCGTAGAACTTTGACCCCTTGACAGCCAGATTTCTGGCTGAAAACCGATTAAAATGATTCTCCCCAATCTACATACCCCTTATGTCAAATCTCGAATCTGTACACTGAAAATTAACAGATTAGTTTGGTAGGGAAATGTACACAGACACAGACACAGACAGCCAATTTCACTTTCATAGATATATAGATTATATAGGTAGCAATTTTTCCAAGTTACATTGTACGAATGTAAACATTTTTTTTGTATTCGCTCATTCAATCTAATTTTGTATCAACCCAAGACCAAATGTTTGGTTCAACGTAGCCCAGTATCTTCTACCCTTGTCTGCATTTACGTGAAAGGTGCCATTTGGTTGGTGAATATTAGAAAATTATTCTTTTGAATAGGATTCAATTAAAAACTGCCTGCAAATTATATTCTATTCCATCGTTTATTTTGGTTTGCGTCCAAAATGTTTCGTTGCTAATTGTATGTTGAATTTGCCAATAAATTTATGCAATAATAAGCTTCCTTTAATGCTTACTAAGACATAGTACAAACCAAGAATCGGGTATATTCATGTAAATTGTGAGAGAAAATCTACGTATATCACTTCGTTTGGGTAGACACTGATTATTAGCAATAACCATTGTTCGTCGTAAGACAATACACGACTCTCACTTGCTTAAAATCTTTATTGCAATCGCTTAAATTTAATTTACAGTGCTAAGCTTGCGCTGAAACCGTACTGGATAATTATTAGCAAAACAGTCAGGTTTTGATTTCAATTTAAAATATTTGCCTGTTCAATCACAACTAGAAAATGTGATAAAAATGTAAGCTCAATAATGACATATAACCGATATATATATATATATATATATATATATATATATATATATATATATATATATATATATATATATATATATAATGGACTCTGCCGTCGCGTTCGACGAGAGGGCCAAAAATTCGCTCTGTTTCACTCTGCTTTCAATACTTCTGCCGCATGTGTGACACGAGGCCAGCTCTTCTTCCACAAACCAAGCCGCACGACTCACAGGATACAGGCTGGGAAGGTGCTGATCCTACTCTTGCTCTACGATGATTTGTCTGATTCGATAGCCGTGTGTCAATGTATGTGTTAATTCCCGCAAAACATTTTCCCTCAACAATTTTCTATCCGTAGCATCTTCTTCAAAGTTATTTGGGTTCAGGCCTGCGTGCTTAAGATTGTCTTTCAGCTTATCCCTGTACCTCAGAAATGGATAACCCACATTTCGATTACCCTCTTTCAGTTGAATTTATGCTAGTTGCTTAGGAAGACGGTTTTCATCCATGCGAACAAAGTGACCAGCCCACCGAAGCTGAGACTTCATCAGGAAGGCCTCAATACATAAAATGTCGCACCTAGCAAACAATCCCGATCCATACAGGAGTATCGAAACAATCACTGCACGATAAACTGAAATTTTGGTTTCTAGAGTCAAACCTCTTTCATTCCATACTCTTGACCGCAGTTTGCCGAAGGCATCAGTACCCTTGTAAATTCTGCTCTAGATCTCACTATCAAGTGATGATGACGAATTCACCTTACTTCCGAGATATGCAAAGGATTTAACATACTTTAGAAGCTGTCTATTTACTAAGATTTTCTGAGGCGGTTCCACATATTCTGGTCTGGGAATATTCACACCACCTTGCTGCAACGGGGTGGGCTTTGGTTGGTAGATAACTGCTGTCTTTTTAATACTAGTCGTCAAACCAAATGCATTTGCGGCATTGGAAAACTTGTCAACTAATTCTTGTGCTTCTTCAAATCAAGTGCCCACGAGTGCAACATTGTCTGCAAAAAGAAAATCACGAACCATTTTGCTTCTTGTTAGTGTTTTAGCTTTGAATCTTTGATGATTAAAAAGATCCCCGGTAGTTCTAAACTCAAAATGGACACCTTGCGTGTAATCTTTAAAAGCATGCTCGAGCATGATTGAAAAGAAGATGGCAAAGAGCACAGGTGCCATAACACAACCCTGTTTCGTACCGGTTTTTACCTTGAATGACCCAGAGAACTTTCCGTCTGCTCTTACACGTGTCTCCATATTCGGGCGCCCGCGTTCTGTTCCATTATTTATGCCCACAGACACTAGCGTCTAATTCTAACGCAATCATCAGTGTACCGAGAGACAATTTCCGCCGGCCATTGGATTCGAACCCAGCCAGGAAGCCAACGTTTTCACGATTTGTTAAGCCTTTACCTCAGGGTAACTAAACAATTGCCACAGTATTGAAGAGAATTAAGAACTATTGAACGCCGAATTCGGGTAAATACATTAGAAAATCTAGAATACTCAAGCGAGCAGAAGTTTTGAACATTGCATAAACGTCAGTTGACTGCCTCTTAGTTATTATTCCGTGGAGAGTGTATATTCTTTAGTAATCTTAATAGGGTTTATAATTATATATATATATATATATATATATATATATATTGTGTGGATGACTATATATATATATATATATACATATATATATATATATATATATATATAGAGAGAGAGAGAGAGAGCATACACTTTCTCTATTTGCGCCTTTCTCTCGAATTTGTCATTATCTTATATCGCTCCTCCGTCCTTCTTTCTCAGTCCTATTATTTATCTCTTTTACTCTCCATTTCCTTCGTCTCTCTTTCATGTACACACTCTCTCTTTCTTTGTTTCTCATATTTAGAATTTTCTCAATATCAATCCCCTTCTCATCTCTGTCTCTCTATCCATCTGTGTCTGCTATAAATTTATATCGTATATATATATATATATATATATATATATATATATATATATATTAAATGTTACAGGCTCATTAGAATGTATATATATATATATATATATATATATATATATATATATATACATTGCGTGTCAAATTATTAACGAGATAACACTTTTTTACCAGTTTCAGAAACTTAACGGTAGTTTCGTATCAAAACCTTCGGAAACGTTGGCAATGCTGAGCTGCGCGTTCTATGAAACTTTCGTACTGTTCTGCGCAATGTAAACAACTTGCCATCGTAATTGCTGAATCCACGGTATTTGAGGTGTGTCAAATTATTAACAAGGCACTTTGTTTCGTCAATACATTTTCTCGTAAAAATGGATTGAGTAGACTTAAAAAGAGTCCTATTACAGAACAGCTAGCAAAAGGTAAAACTACCCCGCAAATAGGACAACATTGATCCTAGATGGACGACATCGTCATCCGCGTTTAAGGCGCCAACAAGCTGGAGGCGGGATAATAATTTGGGACTGGATTATCGGAGGTACGTTAGTTGGCCCATGGAGAGTCCCAGACAGCGTAAAAATGACGTCAAATGCTTACATAGCTTTTCTTAAAAGCACTTTGAACCATAGCTGAAGAAGTAAAGTTTGACGTTCAGAAGAACCATAATTTTTATGCAGGATAATGCTCCCTCGCGTGCAGCAAAGGAAAGCAAAGAGTATTTGCAATAACTGGGGATCTCTGGGCAACGGAAGATGAAGTGGCCTGCAAATTCACCAAATTTGAACCCAATTGAGAACCTTTGGAACATCATGAAGCGATGCCTCTATGCAAGTGGACGCCAATTTAAGAGCAAAGATGAGTTGTGGGATGTTCTCCAAGATGTATCGCTAGGAATAACTGTTGACAAAATCACAAATTTGACTAATTCTGTGGACCAACGTCTTTTACAAGTCATTCACAAAAAAGGATCGCATATGCCCTACTAATTATGTCAACGTAGAAATTGCTATGTAGTTATTGTGTTCAAAGGATTTTTCCTAGTTTATGTAATCTTTGAATATTATTTCAAAGAACTAATTATGGGTATATTGTGTTTTTTCTCAACCTCGTTAATAACTTGACACACCCAAATCAACAGATATTCCTATCTTTTGCCGTAGTTTCGCTAATACTGCTTTAAATACTTTTATTTTCGGACTGGAGTAGCGAAACAGTATCGTGAGCATTTTTTCAGAGATTCATGGATTTTTATTCACTCGTTCCTTAAATATTAAAAAGAGATGTAAACTCGTTAATAATTTGATACGCAGTGTATATATCCATCTCTCTCTATATGTACAGTATATACATATATATATATATATATATATATATATATATATATATATATATATATATATACAAAGGAGTCGCCATTTGTCAAGGCAATCATCAATTTCACAATTGCAAGGAAAAAGAATTCGATAAAAGAGTAAATTTAGGTCGTAGGAAGGTAAATCATTTTTTTTAAATACAATACACACACGCATATACATATGTACATGAAAAACGTGATTTGTAAAATTTAAATAAATCAAATAAAGATTTTATTACTCATATATGTGCGTCATTTCAAATATATGTTTTTGGAATATATAATTTATATACAATTTCGCGCAGATTACCACGCAACCCCCACGTATATGTTGTAATTTAAATGCAAAAATTTTACCAAATTTACGCATTAAATTAGACTGTAATTTAACAGTAACGTGTCTAATTTTGTTTTTCAAGTAGTCTATTGTGTTACGTTTATTGACGTAGACACGTGACTTACATTATTCCAGAGGAAAATAATCTAATGAAGTAAATCGCATGAACGAGGTGGAAAGTTGTCGATTTCGTGAAATTAGTCGTTCATCAAATGTTTCTACCAGTAAGTTGATCCTATCATTTGCAATTTCCAAACGCTGGTTAGGTGTCAATCTCTTCATCGTGAATTTTCAAATGACTTTAAAATCAAAATAACCGACCGTTGCCAAATCTGGAATTGAAGAAGAAAAGGAATGTAAACACAAGCACACATACATGTACAGTATAATAATGTTGGCATACTGGTTTCTGTTAGACCACCACTAACGTTAAGTGAAGCTGAGTTTGTGTACTGCAAGATAGATTACATTTTTTTAAATACTAGTCTCTGTATGTCACCTCGTCTAATCGAGATATATATGCTATTGCGTGTGAAATCTTTGTGGCAGGAGGTGCGCAATTTCTAACCACACGTGTCCTGAGTCGATATTGTTAAATACCAGTGAACAGTGGCGTGTATATTCAGAACGACTGGAAACAAATGCCGAGATAAGCAGAAAGCACATGCAGCGCCTAGAATTCCCAAATGGTCACCAATCTGGTACTATGCATATATATCACATATTTTCTCGCCTTATCGTTTTTGTACCAAGTCCAATAACTAAATGTGAAAAACTGCCTGCTACCCTATACGGTTCAATTACATTATTTCCAAGTAGTACAGCACTATTAGAATGAACTTTCACCTTCTTCTCTACGGCGTTCAAATTACAATCGCACTTAAACAATGAACCACACGCCAGTGCATAAACTACGTCGATACTACAAAGTATAGTGGGTATCTTCCACGGAGTTAACAGCTCTGATCATATCATATACACCCTACAAATATGTGCGTATGTAATACACTATAGATATGTTAGTGCTATAGTGTTATATTTCTATCGACAGTAATCGTCTCAGTGGTTTCATGGGCTTTACGCGTGTAACTCGGTCGACATACTGTTTCCTCAGCAGTGTACGCAAACAAAATAGAAGGAAGTCTTTATAATTTACCTGTATATAAAATATATAACCGAAAGTATACGTACAAATGTAATTTTCCATACAGAACAGTGTTACGCAATTTTTATCTCTCCTTAAAAAGATTAAACTTAAGATAAAATGATGCTAGCCTTTATCCGAATGTTGATCAAATTCCATTATATGATCCTAATTTTAGAAAATCTCTTTCAATCCATGCTGAAGTTTGAAGGATCTTAAAAATAAATGGAAAACTAGAAAATCTGGCTTTATTTGTGCTGAATAACAATTTACTCAATGTAAATAGCTTTGAATTTTCAAATGTGCGTTACTGCCTATATTGTACCCGCTAAAATCTTTGAAAATGCTCGTAATTATTTGTAACTGAGAAAGATTTGCTTGAAGATTTACATTTATGGTAAAAATTTTAATGTAATTGTAAGTGTATGAATTTTCCACCATTAACATATAAGTAAACAAAATATAGACTGCATAGCTACCCTTTACTCTCAGCAGCTCTTTTCTAAAATTTACAATGATTAGTTAATTAGTATCTGAGTAAAACCTGTATAAAATATAGAAGTATACGCACGCACCTAGGTTTACATGTATACAGCTAAAGATAAAAGTTAATGTAGAAAAAAAATGAAGAACTCTTGAAATCTCACAATTGTTGACAGACACGCGCCTAATCTATATATATATATATATATATATATATATATATATATATATATAAAAGCGAAAATGTATGTATGTATGTTCGCTTTTTCTGTATGTCAACAAAAGGCTTTTTTCAGAGAAGCGGTCGCTCGCTTCACAACTTTTTATATCACATATAAATCGAAGCTCGCCTGTCTATTTAATTTGCTCGATTTCGGGAAGATAAATATTCAATATTTGTCGCTCGCCGCATGTGGGTTAGTCTTTTTCCTATAACATCTTGGGGGAGGGGAAAAAAGCGTTCAGCAGTAAATGAATACTATCCCGCAGTCAAACTTGACCTCATTAACTCATTAAAACGGGCACCTGCTAAATCCAAGTAATTAAATAAATTCAAACATGTCTCTGTTAGCATCTCGCGGTGGGGCAATGGTTAACGTCGAACTTTTTTTTTTCACACTTTAATTTACAACTTTGCCTCAACGGTTCGGGTTCGATCCTCATACTTACGTTTTTACCCCCCCCCCGCACACACCTCCAAACACCCGGACAACGCCGGGTACCCTCGCTAGTATAGTTATATCGGAAACGTTAATCTAATATTCATATTTTATATGCATGTTTAAATCATAGAACGAATCTCCAACTCAGCAGCGTGTTAAAACATATTAACAGAGACCAATCGAGAAATAGCTTTTTAAAAATTGTTCGTTTTTATGTATATTTAGTTTAATAGAATATATTTTGTTTTTCAATGGCGTTTCTTACATATTTCATTAACACAAAACCCGCAATCGTGTGCCTATTTGATCATAGAGTGTGTTTTATGCGGAAAGGTATTCAATCGAATTGAAATTACATATTTTAATATATTCTTGTGGAAGAAGAAAGAACCTCGATTCTTTCATCAATCAACAAACTTATAATTAACATTTATATTTGAATAGGAGTGAAAACGCTGGAGAAAATGCGTCACGAATATGAAATTAAATAAATAGTATTCATTTGTGTAAGGTTTCAAAACGAACATTAACAGGCACACAATCGTGCCGTAACAAACGGGCGGATATATATATATATATATATATATATATATATATATATATATATATATATGTGTGTGTGTGTGTGTGTGTGTTCATGCAGATGTATGTACTCATGGAATATATGTATCCATGTGTGTTCATGTGGATGTATGTGTTCATTGTTCATGTGATATATGTGTTTATGTGGATATATGTGTTCATGTGAGTTTGTGTGTATATGTGGATTTGTGTGTTCATGCTGGTATATGTGTTCATGTTGGTATATGTGTTTATGTAGATATATGTGTTCATGTGGATATATGTGTATATATGGATTTGTGTGTTCATGTGGAGATATGTATATATGTGGATATATATGTTTAGGTTGATCTATATGTTTATATGGATATATGTGTTTATGTGTATATATGCGTTTATGTGTATATATGCGTTTATGTAAATATATGTGTTCATGTTGATGTATGTTGTCATATTGATATATGTGTTTATTTGGATGTATGTGTTTATGTGGATGTATGTGTTTATGTGGATGTATGCGCTTATGTAAATATATGTGTTTATGTTGATATATGTGTTTATGTTTTTTTACATGGAGTTCACCACTTATCAAGGGCCAATGGCCACTCGGGGATAAGGGTTATTGTGTGTACAGTAATCAAAGGGATATAGTAGCAATAGTATTGTGTTTATGTTGATATATGTGTTTATGTGGAGATATGTGTTTATGTGGATGTATGTGCTTTCATGTAAATATATGTGTTCATGTTGATATATGTACATTGTACGCGAATATACATAGAGGAATGCGCACATATGTACACGTGAATATATGCCCATATTTAATGTATGTGTGTCTACTTTCTTTCTTTTGTTTTATTTTACTTCAGTCAGAAATCAAGGGACCACAAACAGGGGCTTACACTTGAAGTCTATGTGGGATACATAGATATTCGAATGTTCCATTTAAGTTCTTTATCTCTCAAGCACTGAGTTAGTAAAGAAGTTGAGAACATAATTTTCCTCTCCCCAATTAACCATTTTCATACGTTGTAGTATATCTTTCATTTTGGTTTCTTGGTCTTACTGGATTCCAGGACAAGAATTTATCTAGTCTGGTGGAGTATCCAGCTTCGTGCTATTACTTGAAGTAATATCACTTGGAGAAGGTGCACCATTCCTCGTAAAAGCTATGGGGTAGCCGTAGTGAGGAGATCTTATTTGGGCTGCGATTACTATGTGATTTTGAATATTTTGTCAGGTTTTACTTCTCTGGAAAAGTATCCTCATGCCAGATTGTTCTGACAAACTCATGTACAGAGAGACCTTAGAAACTCGAGAATAGTGTCTATTAGGCATCCAAGTTCTTTGTGTATGATGTATTGTGTAAATCTAATCGGATGCTGAATATAATATGAATATGTGTCAAAAGCAAGTAAAATATATGGAAATGTTTAGGTTTCATTCCGATGAGAAACACCCTGATGATCTAGAAGTTGTTCTGGATTCAGTTATGCATTTAAATAAGTAAGTATAGCTAGTGTCGTTTAATGCTGTTAAGACTCAGCTATTGTCTTTCAATCGTAAACGTGTCCCATTTCTTCTTGAGAATATTGTTCAATTTTTATTATTTTTCTTAATGTATTAACTTCATTCTCTTTCTTCTCCTCGTAACATCGGCTATCTTTTATCACTCTAACCACTATTCTCTATCTCTACAAATCTACTACCAGCCGATGTATGGAATACTACTGTAAGATTTGGAATCTCTATCTCACTTGAAGGTGCTTGTTGAATTGCTGAAAAGCCATCTGTAATTTGATTGGCTCTACCTTTTCTTCACTGCAATCTTTTCCTTATAAGCCTGATGTTGCTAGCCCCAGTTTTTTCTACAAATACAGGGTGACCCCCAAAAAACAAAAGCTAAATGGAGGCCATCTAGAACATATGCTGTAGAACGGGGAAAAAAGACCAAATACCCTAGTGTTTTCATGTGATGTTTTGAATATAATAAACTAGTTATGACCACAGTTTCATTTCATTCGTTCAAAACACTAAGAAACGGGGCCTAATTAGAGTTGGGGCCCATTTTTTTTGTCACCCTGTACTATTATGTAATAGGTTTTTCAGAATGTTCTTATCTATTCCCTGCTTCCTTTGTTTCAGCTCGTTTTACTAGATTGTCTAGTGGTTTCCATCAAGCCGCTGTTTTAATACCCCGTTATAATACAGCTTCCTATTCGTGTGAAAGAGAACTGCAATGTTATGGAACCCTTTTCCTGTTGACTGCTTTAATTCAACCGACAGAATGTCTTTTCAGAACTAAAGTCAATAGGTATCTCCTTTCTTTCCGATAATCATCTTTTATTCTGGTTATCTCCTTACAATAAATGGCTTTATTGATTGTCTTAAGTAATTTTCATTAAATAAAATAATCAGGCAGATAATCATAGTCCCCACGTATTAGACGAGAGGCACTAGTTAATTTTACCATTTTAGAAAAGATCACTGAATGAACACTCTGTCAACTAAACGGATGTCAAACTTTGTTTGAGTATAGTTTGGACATCGGTAAATGAGAATAAGAGCCCAAGAGAGAACAATGATCCTTATTTAATTTGTTAGTTATAGTAAATACTAATATGATATACCGACAATCGCAAACAATAAATCAACGTGTGTAACCAGAAGATTTCCCGGGGAATGAATAAAAAAACATGGCGTAGTTCACTTATGGGCATATTTTAATGCTAGTATTAAGCACTCCTCACGTATTAAGCACTACATATAATATTACCGTCTATTTTATAAGTTTATATATTAAATAGTAAAAAGTATATATTAATACATACATGTATACACATACATATATACATACATACATATACAGGGTGAACAGAAAGTCCTTGGACCAATTCAAAAGTGGTTTATTAATAGAAAATTACAAAAATATAAATTAAACATGTATGAAAATTATAAGTTAGGAAACCAAGAATAAATTCAAATTATTTATTTTCAATGCGATGTCCCTTCCTTTCGATTAGACGTGGAATTCTCTGTCTGAAGTTACCAACCGAGGCACGCAGCGTTTCCTGAGGTATTTTAGCCCATTCACTCAGAAGAGATGTCTTCAAAGCATCAACACTTGGATGAGCAACAGAACAGACCTTTGCCTCCAACAAAGACCACACAGAAAAATCCATGGGATTCAAATCAGGCGATACAGGAGGCCACATCTCCTTACTCCAGACGTTGGCACCAGTTCTGAGTTTTTCTGGAGGTGTGGGATGGTACTCCATCTTGTTGGACGGTGAAAGGCTGATCTTTGAAGTGTTTCTTCATCTCTTCAAATGCTGGAACCAAAATATCGTTAATGTAGCGATATGTGTTGATGTTAACCCCCTGCTCCACGAAAATCAGAGGCGACTTCCAAGATTTGGAGACTGCAGCCCACACCATGAGGGAAGACGGCTTTTGTCGGCGGAAAATTATTCTCACGGAGTCATCAATGTATGCTGAAGATTTTGCGTAAACTTTGTCGTTCTGATTGTTAACAATCGCTTCAATTGTGAAGAGTTTTTCATCAGAAAAAACGATCTCTCGCTCTGCCGTGCCAGCCTTCAGTTCTCCAAGAAGAAGCTTTGCTCTTTCAAGTCTCTTGTGCTTTTTGGGCAGGTGTGAGGTATTGTCTCTTTCTCATCTTGTAGGGGGACAACTGGAGATCGTTTTTTACGATAGTTCCCATCGAGGTCACGCTCAGATTCATGTCTTTAGCCATTTGTCTTGCAGATCTCTTCGGGTTCCTCCTTACCCTATCTCGGATAGCTTCAATCACCTTCTTTGTTCGAGCAGTGCGAGGTCTTCCACTCCTAGGACGGTCTTCAGATGTACCAAGTTCCTTAAATCTGTTCACAACATGGTACACGGTGGATTTAGCCACTTTCAAGAGCTTAATAATCTCTGAGTTTGTCCTTTCCGCGCAATGAAGTTGAATTATGGCCTCTCGTTTGCTCATTTTTCTGAAAGTTTAAACAAAATTATTTTAATATTTTTGTTGAAAATAATTAGATCAATAGTTATACTAAATACTTACTTTATTCGAAAAGAGAAAAAGTGATTTTAACAATATTTAATTTTCAAACTAAAAATGCTCCAAGGACTTTCTGTTCACCCTGTATATACATACATATATATATATATATATAAATACATGCATATATATATATACATACATATATACATATATAAATATATATATATATATATATAAATGTATATATATAGATATATGCATAGGTGCTAGTCTAGTAGCAATGATGAGTTGTGATACAACGAAACATAACTACAAATATATTTTAAGCCTCCCCCCTCTTTGGGTAGAGCACTGTCGTAATTAATCTAACCTGGTACTTAATTGGCTGAAAAATGCGAGGCTCGCTGTTTGTTTATAAATAAGCGGTTTGAGCACTATAAAAGTAACCATTTATCAAGGGGCAGAATCAACTAGAAAATTAGGGTTAATAGGTGTAGCGTGATACATCAGCTTAGTGATCATTTTTGGTAGAAATATTGCAAAATATGATCATTAAAACGGTGGGATAGAAAGTACTTGTTCACATTGGACTTAAAGACGACTATCTTTTAATCAGCTGGGAAGTAGGCTAGTGTAACAGAGTTCCAGGCGCTTTGTTCATGCAAATTTGCCTTTAGATTAAGGCACTGATAGAGAGTGGTGGACTTTGTTGGTAGTGGTTGTAGCTTGAAGGGTACTTTTGGTGGTGACGAACATTGAATAAAACGCAGACGAGTTGTTTCTATGAAAATAACGATAGAGCAAGAGCAGGCTCGAAATATTTCTTAGGTGAGAAAGAGGTTGAAGGGGGGGAGGACATCGTCTATTAGACCTAGAAACTGGTTTTGAACTTTGTTAAAGCAGGATATGTTGTTTTTTCCCAAGTGTCGTAACAATACTCTAAATTAGGGCGCATTTGGCTCTCATACGGGTAAAAGAACGCGTCGGGAGTATGATATTGTCTGAAGCGATACAATGACGCGATCGTTTTCCAGTGACCTTGGCAATAGATCTGATGTAAATCTTCCATTTCAGGTCGGGAATGAAGGTCAGTCCAGAAGCTTGTTGAAGCAGGATGCTTCTTTCAAACGAGAGACAGTCATATTAATCGTGGCCAAGCAGGGATTAGATACTTATAGGTGAAAAAGTAGGAAGTTGACTTTGTATGCGTTGAAATTAAACAGCCATGTTTGTTGCTCATTGAACTGCGTTTTCAAGGCTGAACGAGACTCTTGGTAGTTACTGGCCTTTGAAGTGTTATCATAGATGATAGTTCCGTCTGCGTATATGGCGAGGAATAAGCTTAGAATGTTTGGTATACCATTGATGAAGAAAAAAAAGAAAGTGTGGCCCAGGCGCATCTGCGTTGATATATTGAGCTTCGAACTTCTTCCCATCATCGATTACTTGTATAAACATGTCGGAAAGGACAGATCTAGGGGTTAAGAAGACATTTAAAAATATTCCATAGTTGGAGATCTCGTGAATTAAATCTTTATAACAAACTGGCATGAGCTGTTGTTCTGGAAGGGAATCCTCCGCCGATAGATTCACTGATCCTATGTGCAAGTTCAGTTAGTACATCCGTTTCAAATTCTGTCCTGATTCCGAAGATTGACAGAAACATTCCCAAGTCTCACAAAATACAGCTGGAGAATGCCAGAGGCTACATTGAACGAAACGGTGTGAAAATAGCAGATTCGAACAGTAGTTTGAAGGATCTAAATAATACGAAAAGCCCAACACTATACATAATTTTTTATTGACGTTTTACCCCAAACGAGGCGCATAGCCAATTAGTCGTGAGAGACTACTAGATTTGCAGAGATACTATTTATAGAGTTGAGCAGCAAGATATCTATTCACATTACATTTGAATTTCTGCATGTCAGTACAGTCAGGGAAGCAAGCGCCTGGGAATGAATTCTAAAGTGTAGTAATCCGAGGGGAAAAACTATTCGAGTAGAAAGCTTTACAGCATCTAGGGATTTCTACAGTGTAGGGTGGGATGTTGTTGTTTGTCGAGGGTTTTGTCGTCGTGGAGGTAGTAGTATTCGGAGTTCGTCAGAGCACTTGCCATTAAAATATTTGTAAAACAGGCACAAAGATGCCATTTTTCGGCGATGGAACAGAGGTTTGAGTTTAGTTGGTAATTCATCATTTATGTAAAGAATTATTATTAGAACGGTCTGATATTAATCCTTTTTGATTGCCGTATATTAAAATTGTGTCACAGTGAGTAAAGTGATGTATGTAGTATTTATATGCTGACTGTCTCCTATGTGTGGTTAGACAGAACGGCGTCAAGATAAATGCTAACCAAACTGAACCTTCGGAGATTCTAGTGTCCATGTTTTCTCAGCGGCACCAAACGACATTAGCGACCGGTAACTAACATTCAGATACATTTAATCGATTTTACTTTCTGACATTTTGTTCATTTCTGTATCGGGGAGAAAAGGCGTATGAAAGGGTGGCCCGTAATTGCCAGCATTGCTGCTGATATAGAAAGAATAGAACTGCGATTGGAGAGGAAATTAAAAAAAAAAAAAATGATGCAGAAAGAGGAACAGACAGAGGAGAAGGAAGATAAGAGAAATAAAGAGAGTAAGAGGAGAGGAAAAAAAGCGAATTGCCGAGAAAGATTGATAGATATAGGCACAGATCAATATAGATGTGAATGTTGATTTTATGCATATCGATTAAGTCATCAGTGAGAGTGAACAAAAATATTTTTTTTTTGCTCAGTAAATAAAAAAAAGTTTGTATGTACGAAAATTTCTGAATATCATCCCGTGCCTATATATCTGTGTGATTGAGTTTGTATAATCGCATATAAGTGTGTATTATTATCATAATGTGTATAAAATGTGTGAGTTCGTGTCTCTTTCTGTGTGACTATACAAAGTATGTAAGTATACGCTAGTGCGTGAGTATACAACGTGGAACGATAAAATTGTCGCCCTAGAAAAGACATGATATCATTTCCGTTTGTTGTTGCAGGCCATCTGTGGGCCAGTTGTGTACAAATCCTAAAAGGGATAAGTGCCTTCTATCATGTTTGAAAGTGACACAAGGTTCAGCGAACGTGATCGGAAATGCGCGGCTGTACAACTCATGCGATCTCTGCCAATCCAAGTTATGACAAGAAAACCATTGCCAGCGCCCTTACTATTAAAACCCATACAATTCAACACTTAAAGGCACAGCTCAACGAAGTTTCGGCCACGGTTATGGTTTTGGTGTGATTACAAGTGAGGGCCACATCATGCCACCTCACTTCTTCGAAGTCGGTTTGAAAGTAAACATCAAAGTGTACCTGGATCATCCTAACAGATGTAATATATTAACCTACCACTACAGAAATTGCAACCGGGATATATTTTTAGAATTATACCTTAAGGGTAATTGTTTCGATATCTCTTACACTGGGTCCACCGGGTATATTCGTAAGGTAGTATTAGAATTTCATATTGATGAGTCCGGTTGTTGCTATGGTTACTAGAATGATGGAGATATTCGTAAGATGTTTTGTTTATTTTAATGTCGTGCATGAGATATGTCTTTATATGTCGTGCATAGGATTAAGTATTTAGGTTTCATCTAGCGCTTAGATTGGTTTAGGGACATTGTCTTCAACTAGAATTGTTACTTTCGTGAATGTTTATAGAGGCGTGCGTACGAGCATCTGTGGGTATATATGTGTATGATTGTATGATCAATACATAGAGTGAGTGTCTATGTTTGTATGCGAGTGTATTGGTGTGGACGAATATGCTTGATATTATACTTGTAACTAGAAGCATATATTTAAATGAGTATTCTACTGTTAAAAATGTTTTTATCATTGTGTTTTCACTGCGGAAGGGGCATCCTAATGGATACCAGACATTCACCTGTTATTTGAAACATTCCAAGTGAGAAATATTTTTTAAGATTCTAACCGTTCCTTTAAGTACAATTGTATGTACATTTCTTACAATAGGATAACCAGATTTATTCGCCAAGTAGTTTTTTGAAATTATTCTCCATGAGTTCGGTTGCTCTTATAATTACGGGAATGATTAAGATCTAATTAATATTTTGGTTTCTTTTCATGCCATACATAAGACGTTGACAAGTTATTTTTCTTTCTCCCAGTTTTGTTTAATCCAGCACACTTGGTGACACTAAAGACTAGTACGATTGCATCTTTTCCCTTCTTTTCCCTTCTTTTCCCATAGTGTATACGTTAGTGCGTGTGTGTGTGTATGTGTGTGCGCGCGCGTGGGTGGGTGTGGGTGCGTGAGTGTGCGCGCGAGCGTCGGGGTATATGTGTGTATGTGTAAACATGACTTAAAGTACAGGCTGTTCCACAAATCGTGAACACATTTGGACATTAAATATCTCAAAAACTATTAAGGATATAAAAGGCATGCTGTTACGCACACACACGTATATATATATATATATATATATATATATATATATTCTTTGTTTATATAATAGTTCCGGTAAATATATATATATATATATATATATATATATATATATATATATATATATATATATATATATATATATATACTAGTAGTTCCGCCCGGCTTTGCTCGGGCCCTATGTACTGTTCATTTGTATATATAAAAAAAGTGTGTATATGTAAAGTAATGCCTTTATGTATAATAGTCTTCCTTAGCTACTATAGAGAACAGACAGACAGACATTTTCACTTTTATAGATATACTAGTGTGTTTGGAGGTGTATGCTGAGCAAAAGAAAAAAAAACGGTCAATTTTTTTAACTTTTAAACATATTATGACAACTTAACATTGATTATTTTGGGCTCACATCAAGTATGATCCATGTCCAAGGAACCTATATATAAAATTTCAAGTGTTTAGACCCAAAATTGTCGGAAAGGTGTGGTAGAGTTCTCAAAGGTCAAATCGTTCAAATTTGTCCCTTTAACAGCCAAATTTCTGGCAGAAAACCGATCACATCGATTTTCCCAAATCTCATACCATGTATATCGAATTTCGAGTCTGTAGACTAAAAATTGACAGAGTTATTGCGTAGGAAAATGTACACAGACACACAGACCGACAGACACACACACACAGATACGTTCATTTATATATATATATATATATATATATATATATATTCACAAACAGGTGGTTTAAGCACTGTAAAAGTGGTAGACAGATGTTTGTTTAAATAGGCATTCGTAAAGGTTATTTGCGGACATCACCTCCGTCGACTGTAAACACGACGGTTCCAGGTTCAAGTTATTACCTAGGGAGATGTACACAGACAGACACACAGACAGACACTTAGACAGACACACAGCGACAAAGATACATTCACTTTTATAGATATATTAGCATGGGTGTCCGGCGTTGCCCGGGTGTTTGGATGTTTATGTTGAGCAAAAAAAAAAAAAGTGGTAATAGGAAGGCAGGATCGAACCCGTACCGCAAAGGAGGTAAAGAACGGAAAAAAACCTGGCGTCTATGCTGTTACGACCACCGCCAAACCGGAAGTGACATTTTTTAAAATTAAGGCCGAACAATCGAAAGGAGAGGATGACTTTCAAAAATATCGGCGAAAAAAGCGATCCACCCTTATAGAAAAGTGCCCAGTTTAAGGTGACGATATATATGTTTTTAGCCAATTTTTCGATATTTGTCGTCTGAAAGGTCGAACTACAAAAGGATACTGACATTGAGAAAATCCGTCGCCTCTTTTGAAAGTGTTGGGTACAAATGCAAACATACATACATACATTTATATATTGGTAACTAAAAATTTTCGACCCAAACCAAGTAAAAAGCTTGCCCTATCTCTAAATACACTTTTCATCAAATTTCAAATGTTTAGAGCAGAAATCGTCTGAGTAATTTGGTAGAGACCGCAGAGGTCAATTTTTTAAAACTTTGTACCCCTATTGTGACCTCTTAACATTTATTGTTTTGGGCTCAAATAAAATTATTAAGTTAGATCCATGTCCAAAGAACCTATATCTAAAATTTCAAGTGTTTATACCGGAAATTGTCGGAGGATTTTGGTAGTGTTCTCAAAAGACAAATCGTTGAACTTTGACCCCTTTAACAGCCAACTTTCTGTCCGAAAACCAATCACATCGATTTCCCCAAATCTCATACCCTGTATATGGAATTTCGAGTCTGTAGACTAAAAGTTAACAGAGTTATTGCGTAGGGAAATGAACACAGACAGACAGACACATAGACACGTTCACTTTTGTAGATATACTAGCATTTCAGCCCGGCGTTGCCGAGTGTTTGGAGGTGTATGCTGAGCAAAAACAACCAAAAAGGGGTTAATTTTTTTAACTTTGACCCCTATTATAATCTCTTTATATTTATTGTTTTGGGCTCAAATCAAGTTATTAAGTTAGATCCATGTCCAAGGAACCTATATCTAAAATTTCACATGTGTAGGAGGAGTTTGGTAGAGTTCTCAAAGGTCAAACTGTTGAACTTTGGCTCCCTAACAGCGAATTTCTGGTCGAAAATCGATCACATTGATTTTCCCAAATCTCAGTACCATGTATATCAAATTTCGAGTCTGTAGACTAAAAATTGACAGAGTTATTGCGTAGGAAAATGTACACACACACACACACACACTGACACGTTCACTTTTATAGATATATAGATATATATCTATAATATAAAGCTGAATGTCTGTGTGTATGTTTGTGTGTGTGTGTGTCTGCTCACGAATAGGCTTCTATATGGTTGACTATTTAAAAAAAAACTGATTGCATATAATGATAGAAGATGTATCGAGACACAGGAATGGGTATGTTTTATCCTGCAGAACGGTGGTTCATTAAAATTGTGGGGTCTGCGTTCGCGCCTGGTCCACAAAGTATGGAAATAAAAAAATTAAAAGTAAAAAAAACGTTTACAAGTGTTTTTGATATGGATGTACATAATAATACTTTGATAAATATGTTTTAACTTAAATAGGGATGATATAATAAAATTGTGGGATCTACGTTCGCGCCTATCCTCCATAGAATGGAAATAGGCACAAACTTTGATAAAGACTTTTCATATATATCTGCGTAAGTATTATTTGATAATTATGCTTCCGTTTGAAGAAATATGGTATAATAAAATTATGGGGTGTTCGTTCGCGCCTGACATCCATAGAATGTAAATATGTCACAAAGATTAAAATGGTTTTTTTAATATCGATCCACAGAATATTGTGATAAGTGTTTCAGTGTGAACAGGTATGGTATAATAAATTATGGGGTTAATCTATTTTATTTTTACTTTCATCATATTTTGCTTTGGTTTTGATACTCCCAAATTCGAAGCTATCCCTTTACAACCCTTACTTTTCATAACCTATCGGGTACTTTTGCTAGTATATATATATATATATATATATATATATATATATATATATATATATATATATATATATATATATATATATATAAGCTTTACGAATTCTCACGAGAATGAGACGCGGATATTCTATGTGACTAAATTGCCATATATATTTTCACAACTTACTACCTAGCTCTACCTATGCATTGAGCACTGTTAAGTAAATACTGAAAATTTACACATAAAATTATATCTTCATGTATTAATTTACGTGATTAAATGAAGTAGTTATATATATACATATATGATTACTTCATTATTGATTAAATGAAGTAGTCATATATACACACTCACACACACACACACACACACATATATATATATATATATATATGGTAAAAATGGTAATTAGTAAAACCTGAGGAGAGTGCTCAATACTATTGCAGAGCAAATATACGTTTTATTTTTTATTACCGTTTTATATGTTCAGTTACATATGTTTCGATTGCGATCCAGCAGACTCATCAGACCTTACAGAAAGTGCTATTATTATTTGGAAGAACGATTTTTAAAAAAATACGAGAAAAAAAAAAGAAGGGAAGAGAAAATAACGGGGAGCAGAGATTGACAATAATTAAGTTTTGAATTTAAAATACATTAGATTGTAGTGATTGTAGTGTGTGGGGAGTTAGTAAATTCAGCTAGGCGTGGGTGAAGGTGTTGTGATATATGGAGGGGGAGAGGTTGAGATAAGAGGGAGGGGTAAGGGGAGGAGGGAGAGGAATTTCAATTTGGGGTTTTAAGATTTGGTTGTTCTTAGAAAAATTGTTTAGCTATACACTAGAGTATATTAATTGATGGGAGGGAGAGAGGGACAGGGAGAGAGAGGGAGATAGAAATGTTTAGTGAACATGTTATATGCGTTTGGCAAGGATTTCATTTTAGAACGGTCGCAGTGGCCACGGCAAGTCCAGACGTACATTCGACAATGAATTGTTTTAGGCAGTTAAGCGTGAATACATATGCCAATACACGCGCACATACGCACACATATATACCCATATAAACACGTACATGCATATATATATATATATATATATATATACACAAACACACAAGCATATATAAAAGTATATCACCATATATACACACAACTTCATACGCACATACAAATATATACAGAAAGTACGCGGAAACATACATGCAAATAAATGAACACACATGCACGCACCCATATATACGTATACACACAGACACGTGTATACATACATATACATATATACACGTATATATACACCCACACCCATATATATATATATATATATATATATATATGCACACGCATACAAATACTTGCATACACATATGCACAGGTATATATCTCCTGTAGGATATTGATGTATATAAACACACAAACATACACACACATGTACACATACATTCATACACTTATATATTAACCTACATATCCATGAATATATACATACATATACAGACATACACATATAAATAGATATGTGTCTGTTAATACTAAGTAAATAAAGTAAAGTTAGGATAACAAAAACTAAAAGGGTGTAGTTAATAATGGGAGTTTAGGTAGACGCATGATAAAATATTTCCAATATATGTTACTGGCTTAATATTTAGGGGGTTGTATGGAGTTGCTTTGCTGATTATGGAGGTTAAGTTATATTGGCTTGAAAAACAATTATAATATTATAATATAAAATAAAATAAAATTTTAGATTTCTAAATAGAGAATAAAAATAAAGATAAACATAAAATAATATATATATATGTATACATAAACATTAATATGAAAGTTGAAGTTGTTAAATGTAGCTTTACAATCATGTCAATTTCATTATATATATATATATATAACAATTTAATTTACTCACATAAAATTAATATACGAAAGTATAGATTTATGCGTAAACTTGAAGTATTTACTTCAAAAGTGTCCAATACGTAAGTAGAGCTAGTTAGTAATTTATAAAATATATATGGCGATTAAGCTACACTGAATATTCCGCGTTTCATCCACCCTAGGACTCCTCAGGCTTATGTGCGAATTCTGTGGTTGTTTATCTTTTTTATATGCTCCTCTTCTATTGAGATTTTAGTTAGCCAATCAGCTTTCTAGTATCCACCGCGCCCTTCCTATCAGCCAATGGGCATGCATTTTATCAGACAAAGGATCTGTTTTAAAATTAGGTTAGTGTGTTTTTTTATTGTTAGTTTATATATAAATATACATGTGTACATACATATATGCACATATATATACACACATATATATACATGCATATATGTGTGATCGTTTATGTATATTCATGTTTATTTAATTTATTTATTTGTTTATTTTCTATTGTTTTTGCTATTTTTAAAGCTATTTTGTTTCGCTATCCTAGAGTAAATTTTATCTTGTGAGCACAGTTGTTTGCTATTTCTCTTCTACAGTTTAATATATATATATATATACATATACATATATATATATATATATATATATATATATATATATATATATATATATATATATATATATATATATATAGTTCAGTAGATATAAAATCTTAACATTTTTCCAAGACTTCGGAAACACACTGTATTTTATCTCTTCTTACAAAATTGTTACTCATATTTTTACTGAGCAGAACCAACGTTGCTTAACTTAGTTGATCTGCTGAGAGAACCTCTGTTTCAGTGGCCAGTTATTTAAAATTCATTTATCCCCAGAGAAGAATTATTCAGAAAAACTAATGAATAATTATATAAACGTTATTTTCTTTTTTTTAATGTTTTCTTTCTACAATAAGAACTTGATGTAGATTTATTATATTCATATATTGACAGACTCATGCATCTATAAATTTCTGTTGCTCCCAACATGAGAAAAGGCATTCTCCCGGATGAAGTATATTAAATTACAAATTCATGGCTGACTGGCTTTGATTCCATTACTCATTCAGCTTTGATACAGTCGGAATATTCCGAGTATTTTTTGCATATACAAATTATGTAATCGATTCTTCTTCCGCCTTGCGTAGAACTAGTTCGACTAATATCCGAGATGTTGCTTCCAATAATCAAGGAAATATTCTTTTTTGAAATAGTAACACAAATGTGACGAAGATATATCTATCTAACCAGTACTTTTAAAAACGAACAACATCTAAAATGCAAGACGAACCAACTCTAAACGTGAAACAGTAATACATAATTTACAACGTACAATCTCGAAATATATTTTCAACCGAAATATCTAATTCTATAACGATTTTGATTTAATTATTTATAATAGAAAAAAATTCAAATTATTCACAAGATGTTTTATTTTAATTATTTCAATAGAAATATAACGATTTCCAATTTAAAACGAAAACAATTTGAGTTTCGTATGTGTTAATAATTAAAGAAAGAATGGTGAAAACAATGTTTTTAATTGGCCTCCCCACAATATCCAACCAAATTTATAATTGGTAAGAGTTTTTTTTTATTTTAAAAACACCGCTTGTCTATTTTCAATTTTAAAACCGGAAGCTATTAAGTAGACATTATGCACGTTTATGTTATGCTTCGTCCGAAGTTGCTTATTAAAACTATAACCAACTCTTGGGTGATCTTATTTTGGCTTTCTTTCTCCCATTCTATTTGCCAACCTAGGTTTAAGGGTTTCCTTTACTAGTTATCCCCTAGTTATGCGTGTTAAGTTGTTACAACTGTGTTTCAATAAGGTTGGATATGAAAGAGAGTTGACTTAACGGTTGAAGTCCAACCCATTCAGAAAAGACAGGTATTAGGAATGAATATAAAGAGAGATTAATATGATCCGTCTGAACTATTTGAGGTAGAAGACGGTAAAGCCGTTTCTTTCTTGTATAGAACGGTGTCATTCCATGGATGATGGATTAATGGGGACCAAACGTGTTTTTTATATCTAGCCAAAAGTATAGTAGAGTTTCGAATTATGGAAAATCGATTTTAACTTTCAGAATGATACAACCTGACATTCCCAAACGTTCATTCATCGAAATATTGAATACCATTAATGCTGTTTAACTTCATAGATAGACGCACTGCTTCCGCTGAATGCTAACATTGTCCCAACAAGCAGTCCACAAATTAAAATACGACATGCATATCATCTGCAGAGTATACACGAAAGACTATGCCACATTACTACGGAGACCTTTAAACTGAGAAACATTAATAACTTCCGCCTATCAGATGCATGTGCGCATATTCCTATTAAAGAGCAACCACTGCAGAAAGCGCCGCCTTTCGCACTTACCCGTACTAACTTTAGGTCACGGTGTTATTTCTATATATCAGCCAACAAAGCGGTGTATTTACATCCACATCTCACCTTGAAAAGCACACCTGCCCATTATGTCGGGGGTGGGTTTATATGTTTATAACGTGGTAGGGACGTGCGGGAGGAGATCACATGAGCTTCGTCCTGTTAATCCGATCAACTTGCTCGACAATCTCTCGTGTCTCGTTTAGAGATTTACTTTAACAGGAGTCGAGGTGGGATGGAAAACGCGCCGACATATTAACTACGCCCGGACTACGGCTGGTCTCACGCAACAGGTCTGCTATTCGTAGGGAGCCGCATAGACTGTCGCTCGGCGTCCCGTGTTCATGTTCTGCAGAAGATATTGAATTATTTTGAACTCCACATTTGGGAAAAGTATAAGTCAATCAAAAGTCCCCTCTGACCTTCATCGACATAAGCTATTGCCTTTAGTGTCAACAATTAGTTGGTATTATTTCAAATATTTATGAATACCTTTTTTTCTGCATCGAAATGATCTATTTATAATAGAATTATGAAGAGATTATCTCCAAACACACACACAAATATGCATATATATATATATATATATATATATGTGTGTGTGTGTGTGTGTGTGTGTGTGTGTATGTATAGTTGAAATTGTATGTCTGTGTGTGTGTGTAAATTTCCCTACCAAACTACTCTGTCAATTTTCAGTCTACAGACTCAGAATTTGGCATAAGGGGTATTGAGATTTGGGAAAACTTATTTTAATTGGTTTTCGGCGAGAAATGTTGCTGTCAAGGGGTCAAAAGTCAACGATTTGACCTTTAAAATCTTTACCAAACTTCTCTGCCAATGTTGGGTGTAAACACTTGAAATTTTAGATGTAGGTTACTTGGACATGGATATAACTTTTTAATTTGATTTAAGTCTAAAACCATGAATGTGAAGGTGTCCAAATTGGGGTCAAAGTTTTAAAAAAATTGACTTCTGCGGTTTCTACCAAATTACTCAGCCAATTTTTGGTTTAAACATTTCAATTTTTATATAAATTATATTCATATGTAAGACAAGCTTTTTAATCGGTTTGGACCGAACATTAAGTAGTCAAGGGGTCAAAGTTCAACAGATTTGCGATTTGCGGTCTCTAGCAAGCTATTCAGCCAATTTTAGGTCTGCACATTTGAAATTTGTATAAAGGGTACTCAGACATGCAGTAAGTTTTTTAATCAGTTTTTAGGCGAAAATGTGGCGGCCAAGAGGTCAAACTTGAAAGAGTTGAACCTTGCAGACTCTACCACAGATAAAAGGAATAAATTATAAGATGGTCCCATCATGAATTTTGGAATATAAGTTTTTGTTATTTATTCTCTCTCTCTCTCTCTCGAGAGAGAGAGAGAGAGAGACGATTAATCGGAATCTGGAATCGACAAATCGGAAATTTTTAGGTCTTGAAAACGGTATCGAAATCGGCAGGATAAAACAAATTTGGGTTTCGAATTCTGGTCATGTCATCCAAATTATTTGTAAGGGAATTTTTAATGGAGTTTGTTTTATTTAAAATCTCTATTTGAAATGAGAAAAATTCCGCTACTTTTTTATCACGTTTCAAACAATTGTGACTCACGGACAAACGGATAAAATCTTAATTGATATTAGATAATTAATTTAAATATTATTGTGAAGCTCTGAAACATCACCATATAACAATATTTACCTGTATATTATGACTTGATTTTTGGAGTTTGATTAAAATTTTTAAAGCATTAATTTATTATATCATGAATTATAAAATGTGTCGCTCTTTCTCTCTCCGTCCTTCTCTCTCTCTCTCCCTCTTTTTCTCTTTCTCTTTTCTCTCTCTCTCTCTCTGTACATGTGTGTATATGTATATGCATATATATATATGTCTGTATATATATGTATATGTATATGTATGTCTATGTATATATATGTGTATGTATATATAGTGTATATATATATATGTGTGTGTGTGTGTGTGTAATATTAAATATTAAAGAAGGCTAGACTCTAACAAATTAGTCTGAGATATATATAAAAAAGATCATAAAAGATATACAGAAAATATGCAACTGCAAATGATGAATTTTATTTTCCATATACAAGTTTATATGTGAAAGCCGCCGGATAGTTCAGGCTATTTTTCTCGAAAGCGAGTTACTAGTGAATAGATCGTCATGTACTATCTGGAAGCGCTAGAAACTATTTATCATATATACATAACTTATTCGTTTTCCATATTTATAACCTTTGCAAAAAGATATAGACGCCAAAGTTTTTTGTATCATATGTCTGCAATCTCTTCTAGACGCCAGATTAGCTAATACAGTGAAAATTCCAATAGCGTACAGCTTTCTCGTTTGTCGTATTGGAACAGAAAAATAAGCATATGACCTTTTTGTTGAGCAGTGGTATTACTAAAATAAAACACCTTTACTAATACTATATAAATAACTACAAACATTTGTGAATGTTGCATATATTTATTATAGGAGTTCATAATATATAATAATATTTTTGGATAACTTGCAACATACGTAATGCAATCTTGCACAATATACGTTCAATACACAATTAGGGCTTCATACAATGAAATCAGAGGCACCTGGTTTTCAGTTAATTTGGCTTACTGATTTCAAAAATAAAATACTGAGATATTTAATAAACTTTACAAGAATGTATTTATGAAACAATACACTGGGTCTAATCTTTATATTAATATAATTAACACAGATGCTGCGTGCATATGTGAGTTTCGCAACTAAATGTTACATTGTAAAATGCGTATTTATCTATATTTTACTGCGGAGTAATCGTCTCTTATAGTAAGTGTCTATATAAAATGTAAGGGTGGTATATATATCGTGTGTTTTTATTGACGTGTATATATCTAAGATTGTCTACATATGAATGAGTCTATTCAACCTCTCGTGATTATCTACCAAGGCATATAACAATTTACCACAAATAGGAAAAATATAAAAATTTAATAAAAAGGGACATAAATAAAAACTTAATTAAACGGGACACATATAACAACTTAATGAAAAAGAACACATAACAATTTAATGAAAAGGGACATATAACAATTTAATGAAAAGGAACACATAACAATTTAATGAAAAGGAAAACACATAACAATTTAATGAAAAGGAAAACACATGACAATTTAATGAAAAGGAACACATAACAATTTAATGAAAAGGAACACATAACAATTTAATGAAAAGGAACACATAACAATTTAATGAAAAGGAAAACACATGACAATTTAATGAAAAGGAACACATAACAATTTAATGAAAAGGAAAACATATAACAATTTAATGAAAAGGGAAACATATAACAATTTTATGAAAAGGAACACATAACCCTTTAATGAAAAGGATCACATATAACAATTTAATAAAAAGGAACACATAACAATTTAATGAAAAGGAACACATAACAATTTAATGAAAAGAAACACATAACAATTTAATGAAAAGGAACACATAAAAATTTAATGAAAAGGAAAACATATAACAATTAAATGAAAAGGGAAACATATAACAATTTAATGAAAAGGAACACATAACAATTTAATGAAAAGGAACACATAACAATTTAATGAAAAGGAACACATAACAATTTAATGAAAAGGGACGCATAACAATTTAATGAAAAGGAACACATAATAATTTAATGAAACTGAACACATGACAATTTAATGAAAAGGAGCACATATAACAATTTAATGAAAAGGGGCACATAACAATTTAATGAAAAGGAAAACATATAACAATTTAATAAAACTGAACACATAACAATTTAATGAAAAGGAACACGTATAACAACTTAATATAAATGGACACATATAACGATTTAATAAAAAGGAACACATTACAATTTAATGAAAAGGAACACATATAACAATTAATAAAACTGAACACATAACAATTTAATGAAATGGAACACATATAACAACTTAATGAAAATGGACAAATATCACAACCTAATAAAAAGGAGCACATATAAAAAATTAATGAAAAGGAACATATGGCAATGTAATGAAATGGGGCACATAACAACTTAATAAAAAGGCGCATATATAACAATTTAATAAAAAGGAACACATATAACAACTTAATAAATAGGGACACATATAACAACTTAATAAAAAGGAACACATACAAAACTTTATAAATAGGGTCACATGTAACAACTTATTAAAAAGGAACACATATAACAATTTAATAAAAAGAAACACATATAACAACTTAATGAAAAGGAATACATATAAAAACTTAATAAATAGGAACACATATAACAACTTAATAAACAGGGACACATATAACAACTTAATGAAAAGGATCACATATAACAACTTAATAAAAAGAAACACATAACAATTTAATAAAAAGGAACACATATAACAACTTAAGAGATAGGAACACATATAACAACGTAATAAAAAGGAACACATATAACAACTTAAGAAATAGGAACACATATAACAACGTAATAAAAAGGAACACATATAACAATTTAATAAAAAGAAACACATAACAATTTAATAAAAAGGAACACATATAACAACTTAAGAAATAGGAACACATATAACAACGTAATAAAAAGGAACACATATAACAATTTAATAAAAAGAAACACATAACAATTTAATAAAAAGAAACACATAACAATAATAAAGGGACACATATAATAATTTAATAAAAAGGAACACATAACAATTTAATGAATAGGAACACATATAACAACTTAATTAAAAAAGCACATATAACAATTTAATAAAAATAAAACATTTAAAAATTTAAGAAAATGAGACACATAACAATTTAATAAAAAGGAGCACATATAACAATTGAATAAAAAGGAGCACATATGACAAATTTATAAAAAGGAACACATATAACAACTTTATTAAAAGGGACACATTAACAATTTAATGAAAAGGGACACATATGACAACTTAATAAAAAGGAGCACATATAACAATTTAATGAAAACGGACACATAACAATTTTATGAAATGGGACACATATAATAACAATTAAAAGGAACACATATAACAATTTAATGGAAAGGGACACCTCTAACAACTTAATAGAAAGGGGCACATAACAATTTAATAAAAAGCATCACATAACGATTTAATTAACATATAACAAATTTATGAAATGGGACACATATAACAACTTAATAAAAGGGGGCACATATAACAATTTAATAACAAGGATCACAGAAGGATTTAATTAAAAGGAGCACATATAACAATTTAATAAAAAAGGGGCACATTGGGGTTTACATCGGTCAATAAGGAAATATACCTGATCCATCTTTGGGCTTGATTTGGCAGATCCTCGGAAATGCTGCAAACGAAGATTCGTATGCCACAAAACCTTGATGGTATTTACAGCAGTTTTATTCCTGTTTTTCCGTCATTGGAAAGCTGCAACGATAGTCCTAGATCTTTTCTCACGACATTTTTCTTACTCGGAGCCATTACGGTCTGTGGACCGTTTTTCTTCCTCTGATTACCGACTCTGTGTGCTAATTCAGGCTCGCAACTCTTGACTAACTGATACGTGCCTTTTTAATTCTCTCTACGTAATTTGGTTTATGATCTAACATTCGAAGAGCGATCAAGTTTGGATTTGTTAGTCTTATAAATCCATGTTTATTTATTATCTGATTTTCCATGCAGTAATTGTTGAGAATGCAGTGAGGAGATTCGGAGTTCCTATCCTGTCGCGATTACCACCTTACGAATGACAAAGGAATAGTTGGCCGAAACGTCGTGAAACAACAACTAGTAAAGATGAGGAAAATAGTCCGCAATAAGAATAAATTAATAAATAATACTCATCTCAATAATGAATTCCAACTAAAAAACATATATATATATATAGTCTTTGAAGTTTTTAACATTTGAAACCACACAAAAAATTATTTTTTATCATTAATCAAAAAAACATCTAGTCAGTAAGTTATTTAATCACCTGCAATCACTGCATCAACTCTCAAATTTACTATAATACCAATTTTTATATTTTTTAAGGGATCATCAGTTGTTTACCATGAAACACTGTTTCGGGGATTTAAAAACAAAACAGTGTATTACATCATATATATTACATACATATAGTTAACGCATTTGCTCAACAATAATTTAAAAAAAGATAAAATAAATCACTCGTTGATTTCTCGTATATTGTATATTACTGCATGGCTTTACTAAAAGACACATTAGTATCGATGGCACAAATAGCCAATATTTTTTTTCATCTGTCCTAAATACTATCAGAACCTACGTAAATATAGATTCAGACCCTTGCATAAAAATGACGTCATAGCTGAGGTTCTATCAGTCAGATTGTCGATACTAACAAATTTTTATATATATTTTTATATATATATATATATATATATATATATATATACCAGTTGATACGACCCGACCACGGAAACCCAGATAATAAATAAACGTTGATTTATAAGACCCAAAAATCCAACTTTGATCGCCCTTCGGGGCCCGTGGCGTAGTGGATAGTGACGTTGAATCTCTACGGTTCCATGTGAGAATTGTCTGAAGATAGTGGTCTCAATCCTACCCAAAGGCTGCCAGAGGCTTACTTAGCCAAATCGTGGTGAGACAACAAAAACTATGGATGGCAGTAATTGCTGAGAATGCAGTTAAGAGATTCGGAGTTCCTATCCCGTAGCGGTTACCACCTGGCGAAGGTCAGAGGAATAGTTGGCCGAAACCTCGTGAAACAACAACTAATAAAGATGAGGATAATAGTCCGCAATAAGAATAAATTAATGCTTTTTTTTTTAACTTAATCAGAAGACTGCTTGTTCCTGACTGGTCACTATATTCATTCGGTAGTAATTCTCAACGTTTATACCTAGTTTGAATATTAACGATATCAAATGGCAGTAAGAAAACTTGATGAAATTCTGACTTATGAATGAAAATAAATACGTACATCAGAAAATAACGAAAAATAACCATCCAATAACTGTGTTTTCATAAAATATCGTGATATACCAAAGTGAAAATTCATATATCATTTTATGTCAAACAAAAATTAACGTCTATTTTATTAGTAAAAAGTGTAAACATGCTTTATTAGTTTGTTTTAATGCAAAAAAGGGTTTTAAGATTGAGAACGATAATATAAAAATGAAATGCTTTCTTTTATTATATTTATAAAAGTAATTTATAAAATTAGAGGAAACATCGATATTTACGAAAAGAAAAAAATAGGAGGGCTGCCATAAATGCAATCAGGTTAGTAGTAGTTAAAAGTCTGGAAACAAAATTGTAAAAATTCGTTAGTATCGACAATCTGACTGATAGAACCTCAGCTATGACGTCATTTTTATGCAAGGGTCTGAATCTATATTTACGTAGGTTCTGATAGTATTTAGGACAGATGAAAAAAAATATTGGCTATTTGTGCCATCGATACTAATGTGTCTTTTAGTAAAGCCATGCAGTAATATACAATATACGAGAAATCAACGAGTGATTTATTTTATCTTTTTTTAAATTATTGTTGAGCAAATGCGTTAACTACGTAGTACGGTCTTCCCCATGCAACAAGTCTGGAAGCTATTCTTGATGCAAGTCTAGCTGAGACGATGGCTGTTTCGTGGGTTGGCAGCTTCTGCTTCTCATTCATTACAGATATTTATAACGGGAAGAGAAAAATAAGAACATATGTATTTTGTCGACTCACGGCATAACTAAATTTAAACAGCATATCTAATTGAATTAAAAAAAAACTATAATATTTGATTTATTTTATTTAACCACTTTTCATGAGGTTAGCTACAAGGGCAGGTGTGGTTTGTAAAAAGCTGCCACACCAGGATTACCGCATTCTAGCTTGCAAAAAATGCACAAGCAGTCTCGTTGGCATTCCCCGGGAAGAGTGCCTCGGACGATTTCCGATAAATATACCCTTTCTGAAAAAGAAGATAAAGACTTGTGGGATACCCCTCTCCCCGAGACTGAACCGAAGTATTCCCCAGTCCGACAGCAACTAAGTTACGTGTATCGTGATGCCAGGCAAATTTAGTTATATAAACCGATTACATTCTCAGTTACAGTCGGCCTTAATAACCTATAAGCACATACTTTTCTCCACCTCTCCTAAATGCTAGCCCCGTTTAATAATCTTGTAACAATAGTGACAATGCATTTCTTGTGTATCTTAGATCTTATAAAATCTTTTTTCACTTTTACGTGCCCCCTCTTTGGCGCATATACAGCTGTTATCCTATCATTGCGTAATTAAATCTATAATTATATTCTACGGCTATATCCATATTGTCAATGCTGGTTTAATATTACTTTACTGAGCAAGGTTTTAGGAAGGCTGAATATACATAGAGTGTGGCCTAAAAGTAGGTTTCTAGTTAGTTTAACTTTAGCTTATTAAAATAATATTCGTTTGTCACTCGATTACGAGAAAGACAACCTGAACTATCCGGCGGCATTCACATATAAAGTTGGAAGAAATCCTTATACAATAAGGAAACGCAAGGTGGTCTACAAATTGCAAACTGCTTCGAATATTTCCGGGGTTGGCTCGGAATTTGGTATCAAACTAATGAAATTCTTTTTGATACGCAATTATTTCAAGTACAGGGACTTATGTGTCACTGTTTTATTGTAAAGTCCATAAAATAATTTATACCTCGATTGGATTCCCTGTAAAATTCACTCTTTGTATATGGTATTGTTTAATATTGCTATCACAGACGAAAAGAAAGGCAGAGAGAAAGAGGCAGGCACTACATATAAAAATGAAAATTAAAACGCTATTTGATCTTGGTGTAAGGTTTTAGTTCCCGGACAATCAGCCAAACAGCCGGAAACACCATGCACACTAGAAAATGCATACTTAAAGCAAAAAATAGACATAACGATTTTAATCTTATTAACAATGTTTGTTCTGAAAAGGGTTATTCCTGATCTTGGTATAGGATGTTCTTTTCAATTGCATCCGCGGACAGAAAGGCAGAAAGGGATATAAATAGAATAATTAATACACCGATTTCCTGTAAAATTTTACTCTTTGTATAGAACTTAGTTTACTATGGCATTCGTGGACAAACAGACAAACAAAGAGACAGCGGCAAACATTAGATATATAATAGTAAATAAAAACCCTGTTTTATCTTGGTGTAGGCTTTTATTTTCAATTGCAATCATGCAAACAGACGGAAACACCACTCACACTAGAATATGCATACATATAATAAAAAATAAATATCACCGTTTCAACCATCTTAACTTTAATTGTACTAAAGAAAAAGTAATTCTCGATCTTCGTATAGGACTTTGTTTTCAATTGCATCCTCGGGCAGAAAGAACGAAATAGAGAGACCGGGAGAGGGAGAAAAATATTCTATTTGAAGCAGACTGCGTTTAAATAACTTCAAACGGCAATGTGCCTGATGCAACAGACCTGCAAAGCTCCTCTTGACGCCAGGCGATCTGATACGATACGATTCGTGTTACGGCAACTGACAGCTTACACTTTTCATTCGTTGCAAATATTTATAACCCGAACAGAACCGTTTAGTTGTTCGGCAAATCGGTACAGCTAAAATTAAACAGACTTTCTATCACGATTTAAAGAAGAGAGGATAAGGTGTAAAACACCCTACGGGAAATCAACAGGTTTTCCAGCGGATACCAAGAGCAATCATCGTACTTTCTTTAAATGTTGGTTAATCATTGTTCGGAAAGTAGTCATTCAGTTTATTATCGATCAAATAATTACGTTCACGTGGATTTAAATGTTTTTTTCAGGTCGGTTCAAAAGTTTTTGTCGATTTAAAAATTGCATCTCAAATGAAAAACTGTGTTTTTTGAAAATCTTTATTCATAACAATAACGACCTTTGCTCTCTAAAACTTGATGCCATTTATCAACGATCTTATAGAATCTTAAATTGCGGAATTATTTAAGTTTTGATGCGAAATATAAATCAAATTCATGTTCAATATCCCCTCGTAGTGTTAACCTAAGGACATCTAAATGGTTTTGTTATCGCTATCGTATTAAAGCTCCATCTGTCGGAAGAAAAATATCGAAAAATTGGTCAAAAACATAAATTCTACTACCCTCATTTTATGGTCAAAAACATAAATTCTACTACCCTTATTTTCTTCAAGGAGGTGGTCATTTTTTTTTGTCGACATTTTCACAAAGTAATTATACGCGCTTGCAATGACTAGCCTTAATTTGAACGGCGGTGGAGTCGCATGTCACGGTAGCCGTGGAGGTTAAGAACTTCTTTACCTCCTTTATGTTACAGTTTCGAGCCTGCTGCCTGCCTACTCCTTTTTTGTATATTTCGGGGCTTACATAATGTTATTTTTCCTTTTAAAACAAAAACTGAATTTTTTCTTGTTTTTTTTTTTCACACGACCCAGGCTGCGTCTAATTCTTTTTTTTTTTTTCACACAACCCGGGCTGCGTTTATTTTTTTTATTTTTTTCACACGACCCGGGCTGCGTCTATTTTTTTTTTGTTCACACGACCCGGGCTGCGTCTATTTTTTTTTTTTTATCACTTTTTTTTTTTTTCACACGACCTGGGCTGCGTCTAATTTTTTTTTTTCACACGACCCGGGCTGCGTTTAATTTTTTGTTTCACACGACCCGAGCTGCGTCTAATTTTTTTTTTTTTCACACGACCCGGGCTGCGTCTAATTTTTTTCTGGTGTTATTGATTGCTTACCACACCACCTCTCCACACCTGGGCAATGCCGGGTGCCCCCGCTAGTCCTCAATATAAGTGATAATCTGAGAGTTCTACGCCAGGAGAATATTTCTAAACGAAATCCTTCCCAAAGAAGTAGTACTGTGTGAGAAGGAGCATTATCGTCATAAGAGATAACTTGCTTTCTCTTAACAAAGAAAGTTTGTTTTCGGTTCAACATGGATGAGCATATTGCAAAAAAATATGAGTGAAAAATAATTATAAATTAGTCATTGCGATATGTTTAAATTATAATATGCATAAGATAAAATCAGCATGTTTTAGCTGTTCCTTCCACAAACTTTTGCTACAACTTGATATTAAATGTTAGAGTCTAATGTTCTAGTGTTTATTCATTTTTTTTTCGTGTAAACAATTATGGGTTCCAAAATCGTTTGCCAATGAGCTTTTCCCTCTAAAGTAGCACTGAAACTAACAAAAAAAAAAACATAAATTAAATTTGTAACATTTACTCTTCCGTTTTAAATTGCTGTCAAATAAGCTATTTCCCAACGTTATATCGAGGTGTACTTATCTAGATTACGACGTAATCACAAACAATTTCGCGTCAGTGTCTTCTGGCAGGTTACATATGCAGTCGAAAGATGCCAAAGCGATTAGCCAATCAGCTGTCAGAATTCCGAGAAGTTTAAATGAAAACATTAACTTTATTAAACGAACAAAAAATTAACCGAAAATAACTTTCAACCCGTTATGTCAACTTGACATCTTCCCGTTTTCCCATGGAAATATTGACTTTCAAATAAACAGTTATTTTCGAAATGGAAAAGGACGAACGAAGTTTTGAATAATTAATGATCTGTCAATTTAGCTCTGTCATTTCTATGCTGCTTATTTATCTTAGCAGTTCGAATGAAAAGCTATTAGAATAGAAGAAGTTCTATCATTTAGGGACATCAACTTTTAAAGGGTGGGATTTTGCTGCTTGTTAAGTTAGTCGAAGTATGTACCTTTAGAGACGGTTTATGACAAATAGTTGTCTTTATTAGATTTTAAGACGCATATGTTGTAGTATGCAGACAAGCATTCTCATGATATTGTGTTTTCCTGGACGGAAAGCTCTTTAAAATAAATCCTGTTAATGAAAATTCCGTCTGCAGGAAACACAGGGATTTTTTTCCTCGCAGTAAACAGATGAATTCTATTTGCTAATTTCTTGTAATGAGTATAAAACTTCGAGTACAAGATCCGTCCATATAATTTATGCATATCTGAATTTTAACTTTAAATTTTCACCGTACTATTCAAGGTCATACAAGATGCATGCAAGAGGAAAAAGGTCACCTTTCCGTGACCGTTATCTGGATATTCTAAAATTAGTTTTAAGTAAGACCTTGACTTATAGTTAGACCAAGGTTAAGGACGATTGGTTAAGCGATATAAACGCTAAGTTGTAAAAAGGCATAGTACGAAAACGACGCGACCGAAAACATAGCTTCCTTAGCAGAGGTAAATATAGTCGTTGATAAGGTGAAGATTTTACGAAGCGAATTAAAAGCCTTGCCCTAAAATGAGTTACATCTTAATTAACAATTACTTCTGGGTCGGTGGAGATAGAATACACAAAAAGTACGCAGGAATGAATGTCATCTGTTTTTGTTTTGTATTTGTTTTTATCGTTTAATGTTTTCTTGTTTTTTTTTTGTGGTCGCGTTGCAATACGGATTATCTTAAAGACCATTTATCCGTGGTGATTAGTTAGGATTAAAATAATTCGTTTTAGCTGTAGGCGATCATGTGACCATTAAAACGTGTTTGCATTGTTAGCGTGGATAATCAGAAAGTTTTTTTTTATCAATTGATGGAAGATTTGCACTGTCAAATCATTTTACAAACGGGTTCATAAATCTTGTTAAATCGGGTTCAATTGAACTCGAATCGATAATCCACAACACTCAGACGATTAAAAGAAAATAAAGGGATCAGCAACAAGGGTATCCTAATCTTACGATATCCAATTCATTTGACCGGTGTTTATTCAGGGGAATAGGCATTATCTAAATAGGGTTACGATCTAGGATAATACTTATTGTCAGTAGATATACAGTTATGGTCCTGGATATGACCATAAACTATATCCAGTGGTGAGGCCCCAGCTTGCGGGCTTTGAGGAGTGTGGGGCCACCATTTAATTGCCATTGCTCCCAGGTCCACTCTGACCCGGAGTGGTAGTACCTGTTAGGGTCCCAACTATGGGTTAAATAGAAACCGACTTGAAAGCAACAAATATATTCTATTAAAAAAATTTTCTTCAAAATCTTTGGATTCGGCATTAAATAACCTGAAAAGGGTTGATATGCAAAAAACAACCAACCAGATACACAGTCACTGCTATACCTAATTATACGTTATATTGGCTTTCGATAGGTTTATTTTACTTCATTCGAAGTTCTTAAATATCAAGTGGACCCGTCTGAAGCTAAGACTTGATAATACATATTCGAATAATACATTAAATCTATTTTACCCCACAAATGTTTAGTTAGTAAAGAAGTTGGGAATATTAATTTCCCTCTCACTGATTGATCAGTTAACAATGTTATACTAGCGAGGCTGGGCGCTCGGCTTTGCCTGGTGGTAAAATACGCTTAAATATGATATTTTAATTTGCCAACATTATATATATATATATATATTGTGTACAGAAAGTTGTTAGATGAGAAAAGACATTGGTACCGTCGGTTTCAAGCCCGATAGTTAGGACCGTTTAAGATATCCTTATCAAACTCTCTTCAGCCAATATTCGTCTCTCGAAGCATTCAAGTTCTCTCCAGTAGAGACTGTTTCTATTTTTAAATATTAATTGTTACAATAATACACTAATCTAATTTCATGTTCCAACGTTATCTGCTTCTACCGTTTTGGAAAAGATGACTTCCTTGAGTTGTATTGATCAGGTGCAGTCTAATAGCAAACTAATGTGTAAATCTAATGTCGGAACCTCATTTTTAAAACGAAAAAAAAAACTTTTGTATCGTTAAAATAATTACGAACTTAATCTCGTTTGAATAAATAAAGCGAACGCTACTTTAAAGTGAACGACGATAGAATTCTGTTTATTTTTTCTTATTCAATTTGAAAACTGTTGTGGTAGAGTCTACCTAATTAGCATATGTGGAGTATCAAGCCCTTGCAAAGAAGACTTATTAGTGGAAAATTACCGCTTGACGCTACATACATGCAGAGAAAAAGGAAAGTGGCGTGTATGTTGTGGAAAAGCGAGTTATAAATATGTTTGGTACCGTAATGACGGGAGAGACCAAGCGAGAGACCCAGCGAGAGACTCAGAGAGATATGAGATCGAGAGTCGACGACCACCCAGCCGACACCTTCTCCAGGGATGGTCTCGTCATGACTATACCAATTGGCTCTATGTAAATATTGTATATACTTTCTTGCTTTCAATATATCTGTTCTACTTTACTTTTGTGCTGTAGTTATTTATTTCATATGTTCAGTCGAGCTTTAGCAGAAACATTTCCTTGTTCGATATGCAAACAATTCAGCCTGATCACAAAAAATGCAACGTAACCAAACAATGCATACAAAATTACTTCTTGTTCCTTAATTTATTTAGTCCGTACATTACGCTTTGAAAAATGAACAAATATAATTCTTGATTGGCAAACCACCTTTTCAAAAAGGGATATATATATGCGAAATTTAGTGTCAAAAACGAAAATCTATCAATTCTGGACAAGAATATGGAGTGGTCTCCCTTTGGTGTAGCCTCATATTTTAATATCATTATAATTATAATATAAGATAATTGTGGTAATGGTGTAAGAAAGTAACTCTTAGTAAACTTAATGTGCAACAATTTTTCCACCGAAAAATATGTCAGCAAAACATAACGTAAAAACGTAACATTCGAATAAACAGGGAATACATTGTCTGCCAAGCAGCCCTGGACTTAATGATTAAATTAAAGAGTGTCTCTTATAATATGATTTCTTTTTATTTGCATTTACTATGTAACACAATATAACTATCTTTTTTTCGTGTGTATTAACATATCTCATTTGGGTCAGTTTTATATAACTCATATTTGCTGCGTGTTATTGGTTTTTCTGCACCCCCACCAAATTAATTTTCTGTGCTATTCATTAAAATATCAGATTCATCAAAAAAATGTTGTTGATTAAATATATTTCTCATCCCGTGGAATTTCCTCGGTTCCTGCTAATATTTTATTAATTTGATGCTGCTGTTGTAGATCCTGAGATTCTAACTAAATAACATTTCATAACATTGTGGTGATTGAGATTATTTTAGTTTATAATAGAGTGGCCATTTTGTCACTTTAGACTAAGAATAAACGACGACTCCTATTTCTCCACACTGTTGGTGACCCTGTACCTAATTTGTTTAAATTTTATATTTTGTTAAATATTTTCTGCAAATAAATATTTCAAAGTCTGTTCTGTGCAAAGATGGCAGAATAGTATTCCGCGCCGGTGTTCCCTAAAATGGAAATATGTCGCAGACTCCTACAAGGCTTTTGTAGATAGATCCACATAACTAGATGTGTTTTAAAACTAAATTACTCATTCGATGACATTGAGTTTAAGTATGATATAGTTGTAAGCAACAGAGAAGCGGTTCCGCGATATTGTGTTTCACATATAGCAATCCCTTGAAAAGAAGACTTATTTGTGAAAAATTACCGCCTGACGCTACATAAATGCAGAGAAAAAGGAAAGTAGTTTGTATGTTGTAGAAAAGCGAGTGATAACTACAAAGAGGAAGCAAAGATTGGAGCTAAGTCGAGCATCTTCGATGGAAATAAAAAAGATCAAACAGATAAGCAGCGTCTCTTCTTGTAACATATTACACGTTTACATACGAAGACACAACACTTTGTAGCAGAGTACGTTACAATCAACAACAAAATTTTCCTCCAGTTGCTTCCTCACTGAAAACGTCCTCCTTCTCTCTGACCGTTGTCCTCTCGAACGTTCTCCAATTCTCTAACGTGATCGCTCTCCTTTTTATAGTCTTCTTCTTTCTATAGTTTATTCGTGGCGCTATTTCGCACACGGCTCAGCATTTACGTCCGCGTTTTGTTACATTCTACGAGTAAATGGCTCTATGGGAAAAGGACCACACCAACTTATATGCAATATATTTAGCTATTATTCTTATTACCATCAAACCAAAGGTAGTAAATCATTTGAAGGCATAACACATGAGACTAATTTATGGACTTCTATTTAGGCTTTTCCACGACGTTATTTATAATGGCATCGTATATAGCATCTCATTTTAAAAACCAGACAGATTTACAATATATGGTTAATATATCCATATATCCACATAGGATAATTAAATTTCTAACTTAATGTAATTCAATCGGCTTGAAAACTCGCTATTGTTGATTACTGATGCGTATATCTTTGACACAGTTTCAACAACAAAAGCCACGGCACTGTGTCTGCAGTGGACATTGGCGAACGGGCAACATATTTAGACGTAAGCAGACCTATCGGCGCACACCAATGTACATTATCTGAACTGTGCATCTCCGATCAGGTTTCGCTTCGTTTAACGCCAATTCTTAAGATAATGTACACGTTATTTGTCAATATATTTAGAAATATTTTGATTCAGTGGTCTGATGTTTCAAGTCGATATCATTACGAGAGAATTGAAGTAAGTTATATATTCGGTATCAAAAATAAACGAAGCCTGTATTTCCAACAGTAAACATCGACGTGGAAGCAAATGGGTTATTAAATCAATTTTTCCCAAACTTGACTATCTCAGGTCAACATTGAATTTTTTGTCCCCAGTGACTAAGGATGCTATCAAAGGCAAAATTAGTTTATCTCTACGTTGTGGAAACTTACCCATACACACACAATGTATGGACTCTTCCGAACGATATAAATGTATCGAGATGTAACCAATGTCTGTGTGCGTACAATGGATGGCTCTCGTCTGGGTGAGGCCCCGTGTTTTGACAAGCTTCTGGGTTTGACCTTTACTCCTGATCTGAAATGGAACACGTACATCAAGTCTGTTGCCAAGGTCGCTGGAAAGGTGGTGGGATCCTTCTACCGCTCCAGAAGATATCTCACTACTGATGCAATTCTCTATCTATATAAAAGCCAAGTACGTCCAAGGATGGAATACTGTTGCCATATCTGGGCAGGAGCTGCTAAAAACAGCCTATCCTGCCTTGACAGAGTACAAAATAGACTTCGTGGCTTAGTGGGGGATGCCCTTTTCTCTACCCTGCAACCTCTCTCCAACAGAAGAGACGTTACGAGCCTATCCTTGTTTTATCGTTATTTCCATGGCAGGTGCTCGTCTGAGCTCCAATCTCTGGCCCTCCCTCGCCAATCTTTCACGAAAAACACCCGTCTAGCTGAATCCACTGTGAAAAATTTCACCCACTCTATATCTGTGCCTAAATCAAAACGCGGATTCCATGAACAAAGCTTCTTTCTTAGAACTGCACGCCTATGGAACTCTGTTCCGTCTGCCTGCTTCCCTCCGGACTACAACTTGGATGTCTTCAAGTCCAATGTTAACAAATTCCTAATGAACCGCCCCCTTAATTAAACACTTCATCAAATCTCCACACTAACGTAATGTACTTGCAATAACCCTTATCCCTGAGTGGGTTCCGGGCCTTGATAAGTGGTGATCACTGTGTAAAAAAAAAAAGTAGTCTGATAGAAATTTAGCTATTTCGATGGCTTTCTTTTTATGTCGGACTGATGCAACTGTTCTTGGCAGCACTATCAGTTCATATGCCCAGGCCTTGCTTCTCGGCTTTCGCGAGAAGCAAGTTTATCATTTGTTGTCTAACGTGCTCTCACTGGGAAATCCGGACGAGGTTACCCAGACTTATTTTTGCAGGTTCAGAATGATCCTTCTTTTTAGGTCGCTGACGTATTTTCACTCCTACTCATTTTATGTCATATTTCTTCGCAGCGGGAGAAGGGTAAATGCCGTGCGAGTGCGTGTGTGTGTGTTTGTACGTGTGTATGCGTGCGTGTACCGTACCCCGTAATATACCGAGTACTACAACATCCGTTCCTTATGTATTCGGTCTTGTAAATATGTATACCTTTTTCTAAATCATATCCGTGTCTGAGTCTTTCTAAATGAACCTTTCGGGCCACAACATCTTGAGAAAAATATTTCAGTACTCTAGGATAGCATTCGCCGTATTAACAATTGGAAGGGTTGATGTTATTAGATCAGTATGTCTGACGTATCAGCTTCCTTAACTAACATTCAACAAGCATAGATTTTATTTTTTTTTCCTTTCTATTTGCAGTCTTAATCATGTTCTGCAAATCAAAAAATTAATCTGGAAAGTCCTAAAACAAAACAACCAAACCAAATAGAATGAATAAATAGTTAAGGATATAAAAAACCAAAGCGGGATTTTTTTTTACCACAATGAGAGGATTCCTCAGTACATAATCAAGAAAGTGTTGAAATCTCATTTAAAACAACCAAATAAAACATCAGTAATAAATATCTGGAAATATATTTTTAAAATAAGCTTGAAGCATAAAGACCCTTAACAACATGATCAGATTCAACAGGAAGTAACCATAAAACGGCTGATATGCTGTAAAACGAAACAACGAAACAACAAATGTGTATATTTATTTGAAGTTATAAAGCACTTGAAGAAAAAAAATCTTTTACCAAAATGACTGGATTCGACATGAGCTAATCCGAAAAGGGTTGATATGCCGTAAAAAAAACCATAACCATTGAAAGGAATCTACTTTCGTAGCACCTTCTCAAAACCTGTTTAAATTTTACAACATAATCCATCAGATCTAATTTACTTTTTTTTAACAGTCTCCGTAAAATAATTATTTCAGTTTTGTAAACGTTACATTTAAATGTGTAACGGACTCGAAATAACCTAATTCACTTCTGTTACAGCCTTCATAGAAATGTGTCTCGGTTTTGTAAGAATGAAATTCAAATGTGTAACGGACTCGAAATAACCTAATTTCGTAAGGTCGTTATAAAAAAATGTTTCGGTTTGATATAAATTAATCTTAATTTTGTAACATCCCCCGAGAATGTGATTCATTTTATTACAACCTCTGAAATGTTAATACGTTCTAATCGTTCTCCAAATGGTTAAAGGACACTCTTAACTCTCTCTCTCTCTCTCTCTCTCTCTCTCTCTCTCTCTCTCTCAATACTAACGTACGTGCATTTAACTTATTAAACAAAGATAATTCTCCAATAAACAAAAACCCCATTTTAAAACAGAATCCTCATTCTATCAAATTTTACACCTTCTGAAAACACGCGCATTGGAGTTGAGAGATGATGTGTGTGTGTTTCGTTTTAGATATCATGTTTTTATTTATTTATTTGTATGGGAACACGGGATTTGGGTGTCTAGTATGATTCCCTTAATGCTTTGTAGTGAATCAGCTGTTCAGTTGAAATGTTGGATTTTTGGAAGTATGATCCATTTCGTTAGATACTGAATGTGTGATTATTAAATTTAGGACAGAAAACTAACTCTGCGTTATCCACGATTTAGTACATATTGTGAAAATATGAAAAAACCATTAATGTGATTCAAATTATTGCTCGTGAAATCCTTATAAAACTTACGTACTCGTTAATCTAAATGTGTAGTTATATATTAGTATTATTATAATAGAGCATAATCAGGTTGACACACTCGTTTTAACCAGATCACCGAGGTTAAGCAAAAAGTAGCCTGCTCAGTATCAGATAGGTAACTATTTTGGAATACTAGGTTCTGTATAGGATGGCAGGATTAACACATTTCCACCAACAGAAGGACTAAAGCACCTCTTTCTCTCCGCTATACAGTGGGGACCTTTGCGAAATGTCAAGTACCCACAGCCACTCGCGCAGGGTTTGTGAAGTCACGGAAGGCAGGTGTTGGAAGAACTGTTCAGCAGCCAGATGGTTTCTTCCAGAATGAGTCAACTTTTCTTGTGTTAAAAGAAAATTATACTGATTGAGGTGCAATGGCTCCTACAGTCTACTATAGGTACTCTACTGCAGGAAACATCATAACGGAAAGTTCCAGAGGGGAGTAGTGAGCTATGATTATCGATGTCTGTGAAAAACAGACCTGGTACATAAAGAAGAGATGTCATAAGTAAGCGCTTTCTAACTCCGTTCAAACTATGATTTGAGACTCTGTTGTGATTTGCTCGTAGCAAAAGTTAGAATCATGTTTCTGATAGCATTTTTTTATATTTGTTCACAATGGCCAAAAGCTATTCGAGAATGAGGATTAATGAAATACAATATTATTTGCCAAAAGATAAGAAACAATATGTAAGTACTCAAACCGATTAATTGTAAGAACTAAGTTTAATTACTTATAGGCGATTCTTTAATAAGCGACATTAGTTTTGAAGACTCTGATGTTGTAATATGCAGGGAAACATTCCTGCACCAATGTGTTCAACAAACAGAAAGACCCTGCGTAAAGAATATGAAAAGATGGATTCATTTGCACTGATTTTAAGGGCACATCTACGCTTTGTGGATTATTTGATATCGAATCACAAAATATTATGGAACACAAATTGTTGTTTTATCCCCAGTTCTTAAACATTCCCGGTGGTACATGTTGTTGAACTGTTTTAATGCGCCACCAAACAGCAGATGCAATTTGAATTTGCTATAATCAACCATTGAGCTTCAGTTGATCACTCACGCATTGAGAACTAAAAACCGATTGTTAAAAAGCAATCACACATTAAATCAATCAATAGAAATAATATTTGTGCTATCGATTTCAGAGCTGCTCCGCCCCGTCTGGACTGTCAAGAAGGATATTAGAAAATTGCTTCTTTTTATTACCTTTTTAAATATGGAAATTGCGCGATAAAGAATTTAAAACTAAAAAAATCCAACATGTTTCATTTCATTCTGTTCAGTCAAACGAGTTGAAATTCTTTTGTTGTGATTTTGAAGAGGGACGTGAATAAACGTTTTTTTTTTTATATCCACGCCTCGGGATATTACGAGTGATATTTAAAGCACGAAAATAAAATATTTATGACCGGCTGGGATATTTGTAAATTATCAAACGGTAAAATCAAGATGGCGTAAAGGGTTGAATATCAGAAAATAGCATTTTCAGATATTTGATACCAGACAATTAAATCAATAGATTGTAAAAGGAAGATATATATTTTGGGATATCTGAAAATTGTGGATGGAATATATGTACATACTCTCAAAAAGATTTGACGATGTCCGGGATTGAATGATGGACAATGAATGTTTCAGATTCCTATATTTTTTATGGTAATCGATATCAGTGAAATCGTCCATTTTTCAATCAAATCGATTGATTGCCTGCTTTAGATGACGACTTTCGCGGAGAATCGGGAGGAAGCTTCACATGCCTTTACGCAGCGTCTTAGTTTACAATACATCGTTGCCTACATTGCACTGTAGAAAACCTAGTGCTGATTTTATAAAATTATCTTGTATATGTAATGGCTTGAAATTTAAGTTTGAAATACAAAAGTCAAGTATCATATTTCAATACAGGAACATTATTTTCTAATGTCCAAGTCTGACGAAATTGTTGGTCGCTGATATGATTCGGTAACAGAAGCATGTGTAACTTAACATATAAAACGGTAATAAAATAATATATATATATATATATATATATATATATATATATATATACTAGCAGGACGCTTGACTTTGCCCGGTCGTAAAATGGACTTAATATGATAGCTTAATTTATGCAGAGTTTAGATTTATTGTGATAAAGCCAATTCACCATTGATTAATATATTGTACCCAATATATGTTAGTGAGTTTACTAGTTGAAAAAAACATAAAAAAATTGACTTGGGTGCCATCAGCTTGAATCAAAACCCAAATATATAGTTCTACAGCATTATTCGTTACAATCTTCAGTGAGTCTAATTGCATGTAAAAACTAAACTTAAAACTTTGTTTAAAGTAAATACGTATATTTGTTCACGTTTACTCACCTTATGTCTGCCAAGTTTTTTTTTTTCAATTCAATTTTTCATAGCAACATTTACCGGTTAAAAACCTTATTGGATTTGTTCCACACGTCCAAATCCCTTATATATTTAATTTTGTAAACTAAAACTTGACAAAGTAGTTTGATAGAATCACTTTAGCACTCAGACAACAGATACGATCGCGTATATAATGAATCTATCAATGAGTGCATCTTTAACAATACAAACATATCAAATAGATAACTCAACACAATACTTAATTCATGTTAAATAATAGATCAGAAATGAAATTATTATATCGTACTCAATATATATTAGTGAATATATATATATATCTTGTATATGTTGTATATTGCATGACTCTCTTTACCGATGCTTTGAAATGTTATGGTCTAAAGTATATATGCACGCCTGTGGAACTCTCTTCTGTTTGCCTGTTGCCCACATGACTACAACTTGGATGTATTCAAGTCCAACATAAACAAATTCCTGATGAATCTCCATCTTAAGTAAGACACTTTATGAAATCTCCAAAACTAACGATTACTACGATACTATCCCCC